>NC_134826.1:18165790-18465790 GCF_004210375.1 Tachypleus tridentatus
TTCTCCTGGCCCGGCATGGCCAGGTGGTTAGGGTGTTCGACCCGTAACCTGCAGGTTGCAGATTCGAATTTCCGTCTCACCAAACATGGTCAACTTTTCAGCCGCAGGAGCGTTATACTGTAACGGTCAATCTAACTATTCGTTGGTAAAAGAGTAACCCAAGATTTTGCGGCAGGCGGTGGTGACTAGGTGTTTTCCCTCTAGTCTATCGCTGCTAAATTAGGGATGGCTCGCGCAGGTAGCGCTCGTGTAGCTTTGCTCGAAACTTAAAAAAAACAAAATCTTTCTCCAAGTTGTAAAAAGACGAAACAAGAATGAATCGATTTTTGCCAGACCTTATACCCTATGCCATAAGAAGCTGATTTTATTTTGTTTTATCTATTGAGATGCTGATGAGAATTTATTTTAAACAGATTTACAGCGATAAAACCCTTAGTTGTAGTTGCGCTTACGTCACTAAGGGTATAATTTGTATAACGTTCGTTTCACTCAGGTGATAGAAGAATGGGAAACAAAACCACCCTCCAACAAATTGCGCAAGTATTGTTCTAACAAGCCAATAAGAGCAGTGGTACCGCTTTTCAAAATAGTTCTTTGTTTTTTGTTGTGTCAAATTTTTACATTTAGCATGAGTTGCGCAGTGGAGTGTCTGTACTGGGGCCACTAAGAATATCGAACCAGGTATTTTACAGTTTTAAGCCCTAAAGTTTTGTCCACCACTAGTGCAGCGGTAAGTCTACGGATTTACAACGCTAAAATCAAGGACCAGCTGATAACCCGATGTGGCTTTGCTCTAAGAAAACACACACACATCGACTAAAGTTTTATAAGTTATATCTCACGTTCTTTATCAAAGATAATATTTAGAGATAAGAAATTCAAGTTATCAAAGGATGATACAACCAATGATGGTTTCGTTTGTTATGAATTTCACGCATAACTACACGAGTGTTATTTGGACTAGCCGTCCCTAATTTTGCAGGGTAAAACAAGATGGAAGGCAGCTAGTCATCACCACCCACCGCCAACACTTGGGATACTCTTTTACTAACGAATAGTGGGATTGACTGTCATATTATAATGCTCCCACGGCTGAAATGGCGAGCATATTCGGTGTGACGGGGAACAGAACCCTCGACTAGAAGGAAGCCAGCTAGTCAACACCACCCACCTCGAACTATTGAGCTACAAATGAGTAGTTGGATTGACTGTAACATTATAATGCCCCCACGGCTGAAAAGGCGAGTATGTTTGGTGAGACAAGGATTCAATCCGCGACCTGTAGATTGCAAGACGAGAGCCCTAACTACACGGGCACGCCATGCCCAATCGATCCGCGACCTGTAGATTGCGAGACGAGAGCCCTAACCACACGGCCATGCCATGCCCAACAAATGTTGATCGTCGATGTAATGTAAACTACATTTCTAAATTTGTTTGTTATCTATTTAAAAAAATACATAAAATAAGAATAAACTAAAAATATTCAAATAAGTAAACATACGTTATTCTGGCATTATGTTATTTTATATCTTACCCTACTAAATTAGGGACGGCTAGCGCGGATAGCTCTCGTGTAGCTTTGCGCGAAATTCAAAAAACAAACTGTCAACTTATACATTAAAATGGCTTAATTATATTCATCACATATTCCCCTAATTCTGTAAATTTATTATTCCACAAACATTGGTGTAAATGTATTGTTTCACAGATACACACACATTGGGCAGCACAGTCGGGATCGTCAGTGGTAAGCCCCACACAATTTCACATCCAAAATGTGTTTTACGGTGCCTAGAATTTATTTTAATATCTTACATAAACAATAATATATTGAATAGTCATTATGTTTTCATTCTTTCCACTACTTGCTTCTTCTATATTTTAAAAGGGGCAGTCGTTGGTGTGGCGAAGCTCCTGAGTGAATTTACGACTTTTAATTGCGTTAATATGTTGTTTCACTCTCGTTTTTTTGGTTGTGTGAATATGCTCTTTCGCTAGTTCTTGGTAGTGAAATTTTACCTTTTTGCACATAAACGTACCCTAAATTGTGTGAATGTGTTATTTCACACGTCCTTTGTGTTGTGTAATTATATCCTTTTCACACAATCTTTGGGTTGTACAAAATTATATTAATTCACACTTTCACACTCACGGTGTTAAATACATCCACTTGCAACCTTTCTTTATACTGTTGTGTTGATGAAATTGATAAGATGTTTTGTTAACTTATAATAAAGTCTTCTCGAAACTTATATGACTGAAGTAAAACTATTTCTCAATTTTATTAAAACAGTTGGCCACACTTTCAAAACGTATTAGGTCAGTTTTTATTTATGAAATTTGTTGGAAAACTTACAGGCCTTTTTTTTTTTTTTCCTTTCTTCAACTACGTCTTGAGGGGGTGAGATCCTCTGATAAATCAGTCTTCTTTGTTAGTCCTACTTGAGTAATTCCCAGAATTCTGGAAAGGATTTCTTTGCAAAGAACTCAAGGTGATCTTAGTAACAAATTTACAGTGTAATTAAAATAAGAAAATAACACAATCACAATAACATAATAACAAAATAACACAATCTAAACGCAATGTAATCACACAGCTCTTTCGAAATAATGTGTACGATTACAATTTTTTCGAAACTTTGTTGCGTTGGCTGTAAGAAAACTAAACCAAACACCAAACTATAATAACTTGTAGTTACATAACTGAAATAGCTGAAGGCAGTCTCCTAGTTGAGTTTTCAATGATTCAGATATATATATATACATAAATACATATACACATTAATTTTGCTAGCCCTCTCCAATATACTAGTGATAGAGTTGAGAGACTGGCGCATTTCATTTGCACTCGCCACCAATTCTTGGGTCGCTCGTTTGCCAAAAAGTGGGATTAACCATCATATTATAACGCTCTTACTTTTGAATGGACGAGTATGTACAATAAATGAATTTAAACTTGCTTATAAAGAGACAGGTTAAATAGAACAAGCCTAAATTACCCACTGCGTTTTCTCTAAATTATTGGATTTTTGTTTTAACTTTGTGCTATGTTAAAGGTGCATTGATGTGGCTTTATTACAACATCTATGCTACTTAAGGATGATATAAGAAACTTCTTTTCTTAATGGCTTACTATTAAATTATTGTAACTACGCGGTTACAAACACGTACTCGCTAAATCAACTGAGGCTGGTAAAGTGGGTAACCAAGGCTGGTAAAGTGGGTAACTAAGGCTGGTAAAGTGGGTATTTTTCTCTTCTATCTTAAAGTACTCTAAGTTGCTTTAAAACATTTTTTTTATTTACGTTTTAGTTCTTTTAAGAATGACGCGAAAATTTTCTTATGAATATCACTAGCAGTCGATAGCTGCTTCTGTAAAGTACAGTAAAAATCCAAACAAAAAGAAACGTAAATTTACGAAAGAAAAACGGTGGTCGCATATTTTGAGGAATATTTTACAAAAAAAAATACCGTATTTTAAAGGATAATGTTTTAAATAATTTCAATTAAAATAATTGATAACTTTAGGAAATGGAAGTTTGTAAAAAATTCATGAGAATTTGATGTTCACACATTTTTCGTAATTTCACGAACCTCCTTTCTACAGTGTTGCTTCCTCTCAGAAAAACTGTTTATCACAAGTTAGGGAAGTATAGAGTGAGGGGGTTAAAAGCACGGAGTAATGGAATGAAAAGTGCATTGTAATGGAGTGATTAATACAGAGACATGGAGTGATAAGTACAGAGAAATGGGGTGAGAGATTCAGAGCTGGGGTGAGAAGTACAGAGTAATGGGGTGAGAGGTTCAGAGCTGGGGTGAGAAGTACAGAGAAATGGGGTGAGAGGTTGAGAGGTAAGGGGTGAAAAGTTTAGGGTAGTGGAGTGATAAGTGCAGAAAAATGGAGTGAGTAGGTCAGAGTAAGGGGGTGAGAAGTACAGAGTAAGGGGGTTAAAGTTACAGATTAGGGGGAGATAAGTACAAAGTAAGGAGGTGAGGGGTTCAGAGTTAGGGGTGAGAAGTACAGAGTAAGGGGGTTAAAGTTACAGATTAGGGGGAGATAAGTACAAAGTAAGGGGGTGAGGGGTTCAGAGTTAGGGGTGAGAAGTACAGAGTAAGGGGTTAAAGTTGCAGATTAGGGGGAGATAAGTACAAAGTAAGGGGGTGAGGGGTTCAGAGTTAGGGGTGAGAAGTATTGTTAAAACAACAGTAAAAGCTTCATCTTTATTAATTAAACGAAGAATAAAAATAACACGATAGACTAGCTTCTAAATATCCTTTTAATCAACTTACTTCATTCATTCAACAATTCCCATATCATTTCATCGAACCATAACAAATAAACATATATTACGAAAATTATACATCCATCATAAACTGACAATGTATTTGTTTTATTTTAATAAACACAACATTGCGTCATATGCAGTGTCTTTGGCTTACATTTTTCTAAAGTGTGCCAAACCAAGGATTATTCAATTATTCAATAGGAAGCTTCAGGTCTTGTAAGGTTAAAATTCCAGGTTTCATCCCAGTGACGGACACAACATAGCTTAGCCAATTGTGTAACTCTGTGCTAAACCAACCAACCAATCATCAGTTTTGTATACTATTTTAGTTGATTTTTTTTTGCACGTCATGATTACGTAAAAAACATTTTTACTATAAAATTTCTATAGTGTTATACGGTGTACTGATATGACAATTTGATGAGGTTTTCTTTGTTTCGTTTTTTACGAAGCGTATCGAAATTTCGTCTTCTCCAACGAAAATATATAATTAGTTTATTCATAACAAAGTTTGTTTATGGTAAATATTATTTCCTTCTATTGTTTTTCTTTAAATAATCATTGACAAAGTTATTAAACAATATGTTAATTTACAAGAACCTGTTTTAATTTGTTTCAGACAATTAGTGTAAAATTAGTTGGAAGGAACTTTGTGGTGCCACCTAGTAGGGGTATTAACTTAGCAAGTTTTATTAAGCATATAAAAAACATTTGTGCCAACATAAACCAGAAAAGAAATAAGAATTATGTGTTACCGTTACAGTATCTTCTCGACGAAAGTGCGCACGTGTTGCATCTCCTATAGAACGTGAGATGACGTCGACGTCTGCCAAGAATGTTCAATTACACGATTCACTTTCAGTTGTGAGTTTTGTCAGAGCTATTGAATATTTTCTACAAGAAAAATGTAAGTTTATTTTTTAATGTCACTCTGTTATTCCATTATTATTATATGCACTGACTAGAACTTAGCGCTTTTAAACTATAAAATCTATATTTCCATATAATAATTTTCATGATACAGGAAATTGAAGATTGCAGTACATCAGTTCTATTATAAAGGGAGTAATACTAATTTGTTAAGGTTTGAATATCATTATTGTTATCTAATAATAATAACACACTAAACTACGTAAATACTGACGAAGAAAAATGTATTTTCGATTATGTATATATAATTATCATTCCTGGTATTAACACTTATGTTAAAAAAAAACAATTTAAGATAAAAATATAAACTCCTATAATCAGAACGCTTTCGAAGGGTAGACTTTTCTGTGTAAGTCGTTATTAAGCTGAGAAAGCTGTTTCTACAAACTTAACATCTTGTTATTCCGACGATTATTTACTCCATAAGAAACAAAAATCCACGTATAGGTTTTTTTTCTACTTAATTTATGTTTTCTACAACGGTAGAAGTAACATCTAAGCACTGGTTTGAAAAATATTTGAATTGTATACATCTACATGGAGTGTCTACCGAAATAGTGTTCTCTGTGTAACAGAAACACAAGCTCGCAACCGAATCGCTTCAGTTCGATAAATGTTTCCCAAAGGTTTTCGTGCGCTCTTGGCTCAAGATGTGCTTGCACTATTTAGTTACAGCCTTGACAGTTCCCACAGCCGAAGACCAAAGCTAATGGAACATAGTGATTATCGACCTACGTAGGTACTGTTGTAATAAGCACGATCTGGAAGCCGTTTCGGGAATATCGACATTACAAATACACGTAAAACAACATTAGCAAGAGGCGCAAGGAGGTAGAAACTTGTGCTAATGAACCAACAAAAGTCGTAAGAAAATAAAGGGCAGATTTCTAGAACGACAAATACGGACATGAAGCATCCTATAACTTTAAGAAACAAAGCTTAGAGAGTAGTTCCTAAAGTGTGCCTAAAAAAACCATAACACGTATTCGATAAATTTACAGCTTTTAACATGTTATGCGTGTGCAAAACTGTTCTATCCAAACATCTCACAATTTCTTTATAGAAGGAAATCAGCGTTAATACGCTATTAGGCTTAGTCACAGTAGTATGAAACAGAAGCGCGCAACGAACGGTAGAGAAAATGATTGTTTTAGATAGTTTGTTTGTTTTTAATTTCGCGCAAAGATACACGAGGGCTGTCTGTGCTAGCCGTCCTTAAATTAACAGTGTAAGACAAGAAGGAAGGCGGCTAGTCACCACCACCCACCGCCAACTCTTGGGCTACTCTTTCACCAACGAATAGTGGGATTGACTGTAACATTGTAACGAACCCGCGACCCTCGGATTACGAGTCGAACGCCTTAGCCCACCAGGCCATGCCGGGCCTGGAGAGAAATTTAAACTAGAAATTAATTTATCCTAATTTAGTCATATACGTACCGAAAAAAAAAAAAGTTGCTTTGCAAATTCTAAATGATTACCACCAAAGAAACATTGGAAACCGAAGTTAATAATATTGCTTAATTAAATTATATAAAAAGAGAAGTGTGCAATATATACATTTTAGCTAGAAAGAAAATATCGGACAATTGGTTCTGTAGGTTGTAACGACTTTAAAACGAATCTAGTTAATGTTCGTTTGTTTGATATTTCGCGCAAAGCTGTGTGAGGGCTATCTGCGCTAGCTGTCCCTAATTTAGCAGTGTAAAACTAGAAGGAAGATAGCTAATCATCACCACCTACTGCTAACTTTAAAGCTACTCTTTTAACAATGAATAGGGGGATTCACCGTCACGTCCCCACAGATGAAAAAATGAGCATGTTTAACATGACGGAGGATTCAAACCCGTGACCCTCATATTACGAGTCGAGCGCCCCTAACCACCTGGCCAATCTCGTTAGAGAACCTCATCTTTAAGTTATATCAACTCTCGTTAGTCTTGGTGGACCTACGATAGGGACCTCATCTTTAAGTTATATCATCTCTCGTTAGTCTTGGTGGACCTACGATAGGGACCTCATCTTTAAGTTATATCAACTCTCGTTAGTCTTGGTGGACCAACGATAGGGACCTCATCTTTAAGTTATATCAACTCTCGATAGTCTTGGTGGACCTACGATAGGGACCTCATCTTTAAGTTATATCATCTCTCGTTAGTCTTGGTGGACCAACGATAGAGACCTCATCTTTAAGTTATATCATCTCTCGTTAGTCTTGGTGGACCTACGATAGGGACCTCATCTTTAAGTTATATCAACTCTCGTTAGTCTTGGTGGACCTACGATAGGGACCTCATCTTTAAGTTATATCAACTCTCGTTAGTCTTGGTGGACCTACGATAGGGACCTCATCTTTAAGTTATATCATCTCTCGTTAGTCTTGGTGGACCAACGATAGGGACCTCATCTTTAAGTTATATCATCTCTCGTTAGTCTTGGTGGACCAACGATAGGGACCTCATCTTTAAGTTATATCAACTCTCGTTAGTCTTGGTGGACCTACGATAGGGACCTCATCTTTAGGTTATATCAACTCTCGTTAGTCTTGGTGGACCTACGATAGGGACCTCATCTTTAAGTTATATCATCTCTCGTTAGTCTTGGTGGACCTACAATAGGGACCTCATATTTAAGTTATATCAACTCTCGTTAGTCTTGGTGGACCTACGATAGAGACCTCATCTTTAAGTTATATCAACTCTCGTTAGTCTTGGTGGACCTACGATAGGGACCTCATCTTTAAGTTATATCAACTCTCGTTAGTCTTGGTGGATCAACGACAGGGAATGGGTCTTTATGTGACTATAGATACACGACTTATCTGCTCTGATTTTTGTTTATATACCAAATCTGATTATTCAGATTTTCTTCGCCTTGATTCGTTACTTACCCTTAACATCCTACTGTAATATTATTACACCAAAGTGATTGCAGAAACAAAACCTAAACCAAAGTTTTCCAGTCACCTTTTCCACTATATTGTTAACATTTTCTTTGGTAACATAGAAAACATGCATATTTTAAATACAGTACAATATTTTTAGGGTGTAGAGTATTTTTCCAATAGTAATATAACACTTCTAATAGTTAATTATGAACTCAATAATATTTGGAGAGTTGTTAAAGTCCGCTACATTTCGAATGCATAATGGCCTTATAATTATAACAGTGAATATTCACAAATTACTAAGTATGTTTTGTGATAATTAATGTCAGGTTTCTGATAACTCAATCAGTAATTTCAAGTTATAAGGCCTGGCATGGCCAAGTGTGTTAAGGCGTGCGACTCGTAATCCGAGGGTCACGGGTTCGCATCCCCGTCGCGCCAAAAACGCTCGCCCTTTCATCCGTGGGGGCGTTATAATGTTACGGTCAATCCCACTATTCGTTGGTAAAAGAGTAGCCCAAGAGTTGGCGGTAGGTGGTGATGGCTAGCTGCCTTTCCTCTAGTCTTACACTGCTAAATTAGGGACGGCTAGCACAGATAGCCCTCGAGTAGCTTTATGCGAAATTCAAAACAAACCAAGTTATAAATTATTGTGAATGTCGAAAATCTGCCAATAGTTTTTTGTTTATATTGATGGCGTTGTTTAACTTGGGGTTAAGAGAAAATGTCAAGAGAAAATGCATAATATTGTTAAAGTTTTCAGACTCTATAGATTCATGTAGTAGGGGCTTCAGTCTTGTATTGAAAAGGTTTGACAGCCCCTCGTCTAATTAACAAAACGATAATCTAAGAGCGCAATTTTAACAATTGCTTGGTAACACACATGCACACGAATATTTCGGCTTTATCAGCCTCGAACATCTTTGATCTCTGTATCAAGGATTAATAGGGGGAAAAAAAAAGCTTTTTAAGTAAACAGCGTGATCTAAAAGCGTTTTTGTTAGGCATTCGAAAGAAACGGCTTTTTTTAAAAAAAACAAAAACGAATATTCACATTGCTTGTAAAGAGAACACCACAGCTATAATGACACATTCTCACACATGTTTCCATCGTCCGTTTCATAGCAACAACATAAAGCTATCCTCCTGTAACAAAGCAGTACATTTCGAAATATCACCGACGACACTCAGCGGTGGATTTTTATAGACAAACTGTGCATCTAAAATGCGCTGCTAAAACATCACTATATTTCCATCTGAGTTGTTATATACCACTACACACAAGAAGTAAGTTTCATCTCATCTTTTATTTACCATCATGCATCACTTCGAGAAGTCATTACGAATACATTTTCCCTAACATAAATCGGATTTATCTTTCTTCACTCGAAAGATATTTGTTCTTTGTGAAACAACTACACGTAAAGCGACAATCTACTGCTACAGTGATAACGAGAGTTGAGGAACTCAAATGTCGTTGTAAAGTAAATGAACAATAATAATAACAACGTTGTAAAGTAAATAAACAATAATAATAATAACGTTGTAAAGTAAATAAACAATAATAATAATAACGTTGTAAAGTAAATGAACAATAATAATAATAACGTTGTAAAGTAAATAAACAATAATAATAATAACGTTGTAAAGTAAATAAACAGTAATAATAATAACGTTGTAAAGTAAGTAAACAATAATAATAATAACGTTGTAAAGTAAATAAAAAGTAATAATAATAACGTTGTAAAGTAAGTAAACAATAATAATAATAACGTTGTAAAGTAAATAAACAGTAATAATAATAACGTTGTAAAGTAAGTAAACAATAATAATAATGTCGTTGTAAAGTAAATGAACAATAATAATAACAACGTTGTAAAGTAAGTAAACAATAATAATAATAACGTTGTAAAGTAAATAAACAATAATAATAATAACGTTGTTAAGTAAGTAAACAATAATAATAACAACGTTGTAAAGTAAGTAAACAATAATAATAATAACGTTGTAAAGTAAATAAACAATAATAATAATAACGTTGTTAAGTAAGTAAACAATAATAATAATAACGTTGTACAGTAAATGAACAATAATAATAACAACGTTGTAAAGTAAGTAAACAATAATAATAATAACGTTGTAAAGTAAATAAACAATAATAATAATAACGTTGTAAGTAAGTAAGTAAACAATAATAATAATAACGTTGTAATAACGTTGTAAGTAAACAATAATAATAATAACGTTGTAAAGTAAGTAAACAATAATAATAATAACGTTGTAAAGTAAGTAAACAATAATAATAATAACGTTGTAAAGTAAGCAAACAATAATAATAATAACGTTGTAAAGTAAGTAAACAATATGAATAATAACGTTGTAAAGTAAATAAACAATAATAATAATAACGTTGTGAAGTAACTAAACAGTAATAATAATAACGTTGTAAAGTAAGTAAACAATAATAATAATAACGTTGTAAAGTAACTAAACAATAATAATAATAACGTTGTAAAGTAAGTAAACAATAATAATAATAACGTTGTAAAGTAAGTAAACAATAATAATAATAACGTTGTAAAGTAAGTAAACAATAATAATAATAACGTTGTAAAGTAAGTAAACAATAATAATAATAACGTTGTAAAGTTAAACAATAATAATAATAACGTTGTAAAAAAACAATAATAATAATAACGTTGTAAAGTAACTAAACAATAATAATAATAACGTTGTAAAGTAACTAAACAATAATAATAATAACGTTGTAAAGTAAGTAAACAATAATAATAATAACGTTGTAAAGTAAATAAACAATAATAATAATAACGTTGTAAAATAAGTAAACAATAATAATAATAACGTTGTAAAGTAAGTAAACAATAATAATAATAACGTTGTAAAGTAAATAAACAATACTAATAATAACGTTGTAAAGTAAATAAACAATAATAATAATAACGTTGTAAAGTAAGTAAACAATACTAATAATAACGTTGTAAAGTTTCTGTCCATAAAAAAAAATTTTAACGCATTTATACTTTAATCAAATCTCTGAATAACGAACGTAGATGTGTTTTTGTTGTTTACTTGATAACCACGTGATATTAAGATTCTATGCAAGTTTCAAACAACATCAGGACTGTGCGTACAAAGTCGCACTCGTATCTTTATACAATAGTGAAAATGGAGGCATAATGACAAGCGTATGTTGTTGTTTTTTATCGCGTTAATGGTACATTCACTTGAAACCGGATTTCGCATAAAAGTAACTTCGTCTTTCTAAACGCGTACGTGACTTCTCTGTAAGCGAAAATATAGTGGTCCAAAAATATTTACTTTCCATAAACTCTAAGTGGAGATTTTTTTTTCGTTTCTCTGAAATATGTTACGCAGCCATTGTTTCCAATGCGTATGAGTTATGGCAATTCGCTCATGTCTCACCTGTCCCAGTGATGTGAGGGGATACGTTACCTCCCAAAGCGCTTTACTCATCAAAATCTATAGCTGTACCATAAAATACTGTCATTCATACCGGTTATTTGAAATGTCAGACGCGTGTTACTATGTCTCGAGGTTAAACGTGTTTCAAATTGTCAATTATTATAAGGAGAGAACGGACATGCTTTATCACCATATATATATATATATATATATATATATATGGATTCTTTTTTTGTTGATAATTATCACATTTGAATGATAAACTGGATACGGTCGAGTGCCCCAAACACCTGGCCAGACCGAACCACAATTAGAAGAGTTATATTTAGTGGTTGGTTGTTTAAAGTTAAGCGCAAAGCAACACAATGGGTTATCTGTGATCTGCCCCCCACGGGTATCGAAATCCAGTTTATAGCGTGGTAATTTAGGAGACTGTGCCACTAGGGGGCTAAAGACAACGTTTTGACAACCTTGTTGCTATAGAAGTATATATATCGAGTCAAAATTGAGTAATAAATGCGTTATTCACGTTTTACTAAGATACATTCATGTTATTCGTATCACGTACATCTTGCTTTTACATCTTTCGGTAACATACACGTTTGTAACTCCTTAGAATACCGAATTTCGTTGTGTCAACACGTTATGAATAAACAACAAAAAACAAGTTCTCAATTTAAATAAAAGATTGTAAGTGCCTCGTGTACACAAGGTAAATTACATCCATTTAATTTTTTAATTGTATTAGAAAAATTGTGATATTAATTTAATAAACATAACTGAAAAGATAAAATCCTTCAAGCACAAAGACGTTGGTAAAAAGAGTAGCCCAAGAGTTGGCGGTGGGTGGTGATGACTAGCTGCCTTCCCTTTAGTCTCTCACTGCTTATTAGGGACGACTAGCGAAATTAGTACTCGTGTAGCTTTGCGCGAAACTCAAACCAAATATTTTTTTTCCTACCTTATAAACTGTACCACTAGGTGTACAGTTACGCTTGTTATTTCTTACCACCAGGTGTACAGTTACACTTGTTATTTCTTTAAAGAACTCAGTGTTTGGACTCAGACTTTTTAAATTTAAGTGTGTTTTTCTCTAAAATATGTTCAGTAGATCATGCGAAAGAAAAAAAAATTAGATAAACAGGAACTGACTTTTAATGTATTAACATGTCAGAAAATGGTACATAAAATGTACATAACTGTACAGATACATCATTCATTCATTTGTATACAGGTATTTTCCCGACATTCTTAACATTAAGAGATGTAACGTAAACTATAAAAACTATTAAAATCAAATTAATGAGACAATTTGTAAGTTTTAATCAAGCATCTTAAAAAGTAATAGTTTTATACCTACACGTACACGACTTATAGCAGTCAATCTACACATTACCAACACTCGTAAAAATTCCCGTGATTTTACGCATTTGTTTCACATCGTCATTGTAGACGTTTGCGTGAATGATACACAAAGATACCCTCGTCAGTAAGTACGGCGAACGTAACATTCTTTTTTATCACGCCCCATGTGGAATACATTGATATCTACGTTTTCGAGCAAAGTGATCTCAGTGACGTAATAAATCAAATAATATGTATACCAAACATTTGTGAAGATTTCTTTAAATAACTACAAAAATTTAATAGTTTTTTACACATAGCGTGACATAATAAACGAGTATTCTGATAAAGAAAAGCGAAACGGTATACGAGTAACGCAGTAAGTACCTGTATTCTGGTATGGTTAACCTGGTAGCACAGTAAGTACCTGTATTCTGGTATGGTTAACCTGGTAGCACAGTAAGTACCTTTATTCTGGTATGGTTAACCTGGTAGCACAGTAAGTACCTGTATTTTCGTATGGTTAACCTGGTAACACAGTAATTACCTTTATTCTGGTATGGTTAACCTGGTAACACCATAATTACCTGTATTCTGGTATGGTTAACCTGGTAACACAGTAAGTACCTGTATTCTGGTATGGTTAACCTGGTAACACCATAATTACCTGTATTCTGGTATGGTTAACCTGGTAACACAGTAAGTACCTGTATTCTGGTATGGTTAACCTGGTAACACCATAATTACCTGTATTCTGGTATGGTTAACCTGGTAACACAGTAAGTACCTGTATTCTGGTATGGTTAACCTGGTAACACAATAGTACCTGTATTCTGGTATGGTTAGCTTGAAGAAAACCTAAAAATATCGAAACGTTGTTCTTTACTTTATTTTAATTAAAGTTTTAATACCTATACCATCCGTCTTGAGAATACATTTTTACTTCAAGAATGTTTCTCATCATCACGAACAATAAATACCTCTTAACTATTAAGCTGTCTAATGGTGTCATCCATGAATTACTCTAACGTGGAGCGTCTTCGAAGTTATCAGCTGACGTATGGCATAAAAGTCCGTTTAAATTGTCACATGAAACAAGGATTAGTTAGTGTGAACCCATTTTTAACAGAATAAATTTTAGTAACTTAAACAAGTAAGATTATTGGCACGGTTACCATGGTTACATGATCATTACGACATCACCTCCCGCTATACTTTAAGGGCAAACCATTGAAGATTTCTTTAGTGCTTGTCAAGTATCATTACTTCTTTGTTATTGAGCATAAACCTGCGCAGTGAATTCTGCCCGCTGCTGGTATCGAAACCCTATTTTCAGTGCTATCAGCCGTCAGACTTACAGCTGGGCCATGGGTGGAGGCCATTAATTCTAAGGTTCCAAAGACAGTACAAATGTAGATAATGTTTTACTCTTTCGACAGTATTTGGTTAATCTTTAAAAAAACAAAAACTTCTTAGCTCCTAATACCGTTTCTAACTGCTAACGGTTGTAGCTGTAATACCTTATTGTCTATGTGCTTATACGGCTGTAAGCGTAGTGTATAATATTTTTATGTGATAATGGTTACGGTACATCTTTCTATGTACTTATATGATGGGAACTGTAGTGTAAGTTACTTTTTACGTGCCGAAAATTAAAGTTATTGTTTATTATAATTACTTAAGTGCGTGTGAAGCATCACTCCTTCACAAAGCTGCCATATTGAAACATGGGACTCAGATAAAATGGCTTCTGACAATTTTATTTTCTTTATTACGAGTTTTATAACATCTTTTATAGTCTGCAAACTTAAACTGATTATGATATTTCTGAGTAAGACAGTTTAAAAAAAATGCACTGACTATCTTTCAGTAAGAGCACCGTAGGCCTAAAGAACACTGGTTTCAAAACATTTTATTAGAATTTTAAAAACATAACAACTTATTTCTGTATCTTGTGAAAAAAACATAACCTGAGTTTTTTGTTAAGATATTAATTAAAAGGGTTTAAAAGTATGTATTACGTGACGTATTTTACTGAGAATCTCAAAATTTAACACCTTTTAAAATTCGACTTTTAATTAAATAGTTCATGTTTTGTGTATTGGTTCTTCTTTTGTCCCAGGTCCTCCGTCCTCGTACAAAAACCAGAGAAAGAAACCAGCGTTAGCTATGTACAAGAATGAAACTACTGACACATAATATAGGTAAGAAATCAAGTTTCAAACCTGACGCATGTTTGTTCTTTATATTTGGAAAGAAAACTTCGATATTTAAAGACATTGTACCTTGTAAACTATTTGTTTTAGAGGAATTCAGTTTTACCAGATTCAAGTTATGAATTACATCATTCAAGAAAGTATAGATAGTACAGGGAGTGTTTTCACAGAATAAGACGCATAAGTCTTATCATCAGATTTGTTCTGAGCAATTTTCATTGAATTTTACAACAATGAACATTGTATTCAAATCACGACCTTTTGTCGTAGCAAGAATGATGAGAAAACATAAAAATAAAGACAATACTAAAAATTGAGAAGGCAGTTTGAATACCCGTTAAAGTATGACAGTTTGAATACCCGTTAAAGTGTGACAGTTTGAATACCCATTAAAGTATGACAGTTTGAATACCATTAAAGTATGACAGTTTGAATACCCGTTAAAGTATGACAGTTTGAATACCCGTTAAAGTGTGACAGTTTGAATACCCATTAAAGTATGACAGTTTGAATACCCATTAAAGTATGACAGTTTGAATACCCGTTAAAGTGTGACAGTTTGAATACCCGTTAAAGTATGACAGTTTGAATACCCGTTAAAATGTGACAGTTTGAATACCCATTAAAGTGTGACAGTTTGAATACCCGTTAAAGCGTGACAGTTTGAATACCAATTAAAGTATGACAGTTTGAATACCCATTAAAGTATGACAGTTTGAATACCATTAAAGTATGACAGTTTGAATACCCATTAAAGTATGACAGTTTGAATACCCATTAAAGTATGACAGTTTGAATACCCATTAAAGTATGACAGTTTGAATACCCATTAAAGTATGACAGTTTGAATACCATTAAAGTATGACAGTTTGAATACCCGTTAAAGTGTGACAGTTTGAATACCCGTTAAAGTATGACAGTTTGAATACCCGTTAAAGTGTGACAGTTTGAATACCCATTAAAGTATGACAGTTTGAATACCATTAAAGTATGACAGTTTGAATACCCGTTAAAGTATGACAGTTTGAATACCCGTTAAAGTATGACAGTTTGAATACCCGTTAAAATGTGACAGTTTGAATACCCATTAAAGTATGACAGTTTGAATACCCGTTAAAGCGTGACAGTTTGAATACCCATTAAAGTATGACAGTTTGAATACCCATTAAAGTATGACAGTTTGAATACCCGTTAAAGTATGACAGTTTGAATACCCGTTAAAGTGTGACAGTTTGAATACCCATTAAAGTATGACAGTTTGAATACCCATTAAAGTATGACAGTTTGAATACCCATTAAAGTATGACAGTTTGAATACCCATTAAAGTATGACAGTTTGAATACCCGTTAAAGTATGACAGTTTGAATACCCATTAAAGTATGACAGTTTGAATACCCATTAAAGTATGACAGTTTGAATACCCATTAAAGTATGACAGTTTGAATACCCATTAAAGTATGACAGTTTGAATACCCATTAAAGTATGACAGTTTGAATACCCATTAAAGTATGACAGTTTGAATACCCATTAAAGTATGACAGTTTGAATACCCGTTAAAGTGTGACAGTTTGAATACCCGTTAAAGTGTGACAGTTTGAATACCCATTAAAGTATGACAGTTTGAATACCCGTTAAAGTATGACAGTTTGAATACCCGTTAAAGTATGACAGTTTGAATACCCGTTAAAGTGTGACAGTTTGAATACCCGTTAAAGTGTGACAGTTTGAATACCCATTAAAGTATGACAGTTTGAATACCATTAAAGTATGACAGTTTGAATACCCGTTAAAGTATGACAGTTTGAATACCCATTAAAGTGCAACAGTTTGAATACCCATTAAAGTATGACAGTTTGAATACCCGTTAAAGTGTAACAGTTTGAATACCCGTTAAAGTGTGACAGTTTGAATACCCATTAAAGTATGACAGTTTGAATACCATTAAAGTATGACAGTTTGAATACCCGTTAAAGTATGACAGTTTGAATACCCGTTAAAGTATGATTTCAATACGTCTCATACTTTTCTACACTTTCTTGAATAAAAAATAATAATTTTATATCTGTCTTTGTTGAAATGTTTATACCAAAGAACAAGTGAGTTTTAAGATGTAACTTCGGAGATTCTTTAAATCATACAGTAATATTTATTTGTTATACAAGTATAAAAGTAACCTAAATAGGCCTGGCATGGCCAGGTGGTTAAGGCGCTCGGCTCGTAATCTGAGGGTCGCAGGTTAGAATCCCGGTCGCATCAAACATGCTCGCTCTTTCAGTCGTAGGGGCGTTATAATGTAACGATCAATCTCACTGTTCGTTAGTAAAAGAGTAGCCTAAGAGTTGTAGGTGTGTGGTGATGACTAGCTACCTTCCCTCTAGTCTTACACTGCTAAATTAGGGACGGCTAGCGCAGATAGCCCTCGAGTAGCTTTGCGCGAAATTCAAAAGCAAACAAACAATAAACGTAACCATATCTTACTTACATTAATTTCCTTGTTGTGAAATATGTTTTTTTCAATAATATAATATCCGTTGGATTGGTCTAACTGTTAGCTTATCAGAGATTTAATTATAAAAGGTTCGTTCGTTTTAGTCTTTTGTAGATTAATACAGATAATTTTCTAAATTATGAATTTCTAAATGATAGTTTAAAACCATCAGTACCTGAGTCACAAGTATGTAGGCTTACAGCGCTAAAATTTGAAGTTCAACACTCTTGGTGGGCAGAACATAGGTGGCCAATTGGGTAGCTTCGCGCTTAGCAACGACCAATCTAAAGCGAGTGGTAGTTCAAGTTTTCAATATTCATAACTGAAACTTGATGTCAGTGGAGCCTCCTACAGGGAAATTATTCGCAGAATATTATTTGAAACAAATGTATTCAAGTCGAAGTTATAAGAATGGGGCAAAAATAAACAGTGTATTTACAATAATAGTTAGGTACAGTTTGGGTTCAATTTCGAGCAAAGCTACGCGAGACCTATCTGAGGTAGCTGCCCCTAATTTAGCAGCGACAAACTAGAGGGAAGTCAGCTATTCAGCACCCCCAATCACGAACTTTTAAGTTACCTTTTTTACCAAAGGATAGTTGAAGTGACTGTTTCATTATAACACCCCAACAATTGAAAGGACGACCATATTCGCAGATTGCGAGTCGAATGCTCTAAACACCAGGTTACAACAATAGAGTTGAAATCGCACATACGGAAGATAATTGGCGAGCCAGCGGTAAGTGTACGGACTTAGAATAATAAAATCCGGGATTCGATTCTCCGCGGTCGACGCAGCGGATAGCTCAATGTGGCTTTGCGTTAGGACAAACAAACGGGAGACACCGTTACAGTTTTGTATTATCTGTGACAGTACTTACTGTTACAAACGAGAAATCAAACGTTGATAAAAAAAAAAGATTTCTTTTGAAAGGACAACGATAAATAGTATGTTACATATATGTCCATTGAAATTTAATAAAAAAATCGACGTTTTTGACTGAGTTTTAGAGCAAAAATAGTGTGAAAAACCAATCCCAATATTAACAGGTGAGGATTTTGTTATTTTCGAGTCCTTGCTGGGATCGTGAGCCTCCGAAAGTTAAAAACAACAACAACATTAAAGCTGGGTTATAGTCTAAACGTATGCCAACTTTCGTCTAAATGTATTCAGCCATTTTAGAGAGATTTTGTTAACAAACACACACATGCACGAGAGTGAAACGTAATTTCAGTCAACGTTTCGTGGCGAAATTAATCAGTGACTAATACCTGAAGCATTAACTAGTTAAATAGGTGTCGATTTTTAAGTCCTTTCTGATTCGTCCAATTAACTGTCAATTTTTAAGTCCTTTCTGATTCGTCCAATTAACTGTCGATTTTTAAGTCCTTTTTGGTTTGTCCAATTAACTGTCGAGTTTTAAGTCCTTTCTGGTTTGTCCAATTAACTGTCGATTTTTAAGTCCTGTCTGATTCGTCCAATAGTAAGCTAAGTCACTTCATGTAATATAATGGTATTCTACCTAGCTTCTTATCGGACCAATGGACCATCTGTTTCATGATTCTTATATATATGTGTGTGTGTATCTATATGTATTTAACAGTTTTCTCTTGTTGTTTTTTTATCAAAGGTAAAATTCAAAAGTCATCCGTGAGTACTAGTGTATTTTTAGACTGGCCGTACTTTCTGCTCTGAGTAGCAGTTTCGCATGTTCAAGGTTCATCAACACTAGGTCAGCGAAACAAAGAAACGCCATTAGGCCTATTATAATAGTGACGTGTACGTGACATTTGTTGGGTATGAGTCCCTTGTAACACACTGTGGTGTAACCTAAATTAATTTAGGTTGGTAAGTAATATATTCATTTAGGTCACTATATGGTGAGTTCAAGGAACATAAAACTCCATAAATATATACACCTCACCATTACAAAATACCTTTGTTTTGCTGACCCAAACTGGGTTGGCGAGCCTTAAATAGGTAAAACTTCAATTTACAGCAGAATCTACCGCCAGTTAGGCCTGTACGTCATATACTATATTTTAAATTTCACCTTTGACCAAAGAAGAAAAAAAGCTGTGACATGATAAGTTATTGGACATTATTACGTTTATTACCAGATCACTAAAACTTGACTCTGAGTACATACAAATGTCTATAAGACAGAAGTAGTCAAAACTGATGATATAGTTTGGTGTACAAAATAAAAAGTCTGTAGTTTTATCTGATAATAAAAGGAGACATAATAGTTTTAGTTTCATATCAAATCACCAATTTGGGTCAAACATATTCGTTTGCTTAGTGCCATGAATGAATGTTTGGGTTTGGAACTTTTTTAACGTAGATAACCCAATAACCCCCTGTGTGTTCAGCCGTTGCACGACCTGACTGAGGGTAAGACCGTCGCTGTAATTATACTGTAAAATGGAAACTAGACCAAAGCTATGTAGAACGTGACTTGTTTAGCTACAACTAAAACGTTTCTTAGCACGAGGTTCTCAAGTGAGAACGAGGTAAACATTATAGAAAAAAGGTTTCTTTGTTCGTACCATCAATTATCCGTCCGTCAACCAGAGCATTTTATCAAATCAGTGTTCGCATTTCTTATAACAACACCTAAAAGCATCTTCATGTATTAGATAGGGCTTTCAAAGGTTTTTGTCACCTCGAACAAAAATGTCTGAAAGCGTACTGCAGTTATTGTGAAAAAACTTGAATAATCCACGCGTAGCAATGTGTGTAAATTATGCTTAAAACAACATGCGATATTGAGTATAAATCGCAGACTGACAACGCTCGAATGTTTCTTATTTACCACGTGTTTATCTAATCGCAACATGCGGCTGTTTCGCGACTTACGTGTTTATATGTTCGCTGGTCAAGCAAAGTTGATTGTCTTCCAGCGTTCAAATTGGATGAATACATTTACTACTTTTAAATTATTAAACAATTAAAGTCTACTCGAAATTAAATTTCAGGTATAAAACTTTTCAATATATCTAGACCGCACGAGGCCTAAATGATAACGTCCTGAGGCGCTAATTTTAAAGTTCAAGGTTCGAGACTCGATACACCGCTGAACGCGCTGTAAATTTTTAGTTGTGAGAGCGTTATAACACTTAGAGTCAATGTGCTTAAGGTAACTGGATGCTTCTGACTGGCAGCACTCCCTCTGGTGAACATTTCTATATTAGGGATGTCTACGCCTAAAGCTGTGTTTTCTGACCTAGTCCATTAGACTATATATGTCGTCGTGCGAGATGTCGTTCAGGATAGAAATATTAAACGCCCTTTTATTATAAAATGTATGCGAGTGACTAAATAAATTTCTTGTTTTTCATAAATGATTCTAGAAAACGAAGATAAAAAACCCAGTTACTGGGTTTTCATATTTAACTGATCATATTTAAACAAACAATATAAAGTTAGATTGGTTTCGGTTTGTTTCGAACTTCGCGCGAAACTATTCGAGGGCTATATGCGGTAGCCGTCCCTAATTTAGCACTGAAAGACTAGGAGGGAAGGCAGCTGGTCATCACCACCAACCACTAACTCTTGGGCTGCTCTTCTGTCAACGAATAGTGGGTTTGATCGTAAAATTATAACGCCACCATAGCTTTAACCAGGGAGGTATTTTGAAACGAGCATCACAAAAATTTTAAATTTAAAAAGACTAGCTGAATAACATACCCACGTGAAGGGTCATCATGTATCATTCATATGCCCGACAATGGGACAGCTGCAAGTTTATGGACTTACAACGCTAAACTTTGGGGCTCGATTCCCCGCCGTGTACATACCGCAGATAGGATATTGTACAACCTAACACTATGAAGAAAACAACAACTCGCATAATATTTCGCTCTTTAATCACTTCCTTTGGTATTCTTTTTTAATTCGTGTAACTGATTTTTGTTGGGTTTTTTTTTCGTAAAGTAGCAGCATTGGTGAAAAAATGAAAAGTCTCACCCCAAGTCTTACGTGAAAGATTGTTTGATCATAGTCGTATAACGGGAACACTTACGAAGATATCTATCTTACGGTGAGTTATAAAAATCAGATATGTGTAAATGAAGCAGATAATGTCACGCTTTAAACTAACTTTCATTTAATACGCGAAACTTATAGTACGAAACAACGTTTTCAAACGATCTATAACATTTGTTCTTAACATTAACGTTATGCCTAGGTGTTAACCTTCTTACGTATTCTGCACGCGAAACTAGAGTACGAAACGTCACTTTCAAACAATCTCTACTATTTATTTTTAAACATAAATGTTAGGTCTAGATGTTAACCTTCATCTGTATGCTGTACGTGAAACGTAGGGTTACGAAAGAACCTTTCAAACAATCCTTAGTATTTGTCTTTCAACATAAATATTAGACGTGTGTGTTAACCTGCGTATGTATGTATTCTATACCGACTATACGTTTTGAATGTTCTATTATGAATTAATAAAGTAATTCTCAGCGTACCACCTGTCAAAAACAAAAATCTAAGAGTTTTAATGGAGCTAGTGAAAAAGTTACACGTTTATCTCTTCAATAAAAATAGATTTTTACAGAAATTTTCAGTATTCTTCAGTTGTTTTTTTTTACTATTTCAGTGCTAATTACTCTCGAAATACCTCCTTTATCCTGATTATTTAAACCTCTAAGAATCAGGTTACGTACTAATGGGGAACACAGCACGAATTGTCCATTATATAGCTTTGCACTTAACATAGACAATCTATAACACTAATCTGTCTATCCATCTTGATAGCAGAAACTAAAATCTCGTGCGTTAAACGTTCTTTCAAAACTCACGCTGTGCTGTAGGTGCGCATTTCTGACAATTTCAGAACCACCTGTTAAAAATTCCGTGTTTCTCGAAATGTTTACGAGAGTTCTGTAACACAGAAGTATTGTTAAAACGGTTGAAAATTACACGTTCAACTGGTGCTTTGCATGCCACAGTGTTTTCACATTAATGAACAGTAATATATACATATCTATGAGATTTTTCTGTCGTATAATCTACACATATTATATCTGCCTTCATGGCGAATAAAGGAGTGTGGGTTAGGGGTGGTAAGCTGTTTGGTAAATTACAAGCAAAATAACGGTCGCGACTCTTGGTTCACAGAATTTAATATAATCACATTGAAAAGTTAAATATTCTTGCACTGGTATGTGTGCTCGTTTTAGCACACACGCAATCTGCGTTCACTTCACATGGGGCCAAACGTATCACGTATTATGCAGGTGTCTATGCCCGTCAGTGTAATGCATGTAAAAGATTTGTATGCATGACTCTTTCGTTTATTACGGATTGAAACGTATTTCGATCTTCGTAATTTTTTTTTTTTTTTAGCTACGTAAAATACAGTTACTACCTTATACAATTAATTAATTACACACACATTTAGCTACAAGTCAGTTTGTAATAAGAATTAGCTTTCTTTCCTTCCGTTTTTGTAAAAGCGAAACACTTAGCTTCGTGTGTAATAATACTATGAAAAAAGCATAGTATAAATTAGATTAAATCGTGGGTTTAATGTACTGTTTCCTATATCTTTTGTGAATTATAGCAGATTGAGTACATCGTACCTGGAACTTAACACTCAGTTACTTAAACTATCACATTTTCGTATCGAAAATTGTAAATATCACATCGCTCATTTAGCATGTTAAAACCATATAAAATGTATTAAACCAGGTTGTTTTAACTGAGCATTTGTTCTTTGTTGTTACAATACGAGTTGAATATAACTATCAATGTAGTTCTTAAAATGTAGTAAATCTATCCCCTCCTCAGAAAATAAGTATTTTGTTTTTTTTAATTTCGCGCAAAGCTACACGAGGGCTATCTGCGCTAGCCGTCCCTAATTTTATTTTGCAATGTAAGACTAGAGGAAGGCAGCTAGCCATCACTCCCCCCCATCGCCAACTCTTGGGCTACTCTTTTACCAACGAATATTGGGATTGATCGACACACTATAACGTCCTTACGGCTGTAAAGGCGAGCATGTTTGGTGTGACGGGGACTCGAACCCGTGACCCTCGGATTGCGAGCTGAGTGCCTTGACCCACCTGGTGATAGAACGAGTTAAGATGTGTTACTAAATTGTGTTAAAATATTTTAAACGTACATCCTGAAGAATATCCAGAAATGTTGTTAAATTTTCCTATTTGCGTTTCAGAAACGCTTCTGAAACAATAGCTGCACGTTTTGGGTCCATTAACAGTTTCAGACAATCGGAAATGCATATTACTACAAAAGTATTGAGAACATAAACAAGGACTAAACAAGGACTCTACAGGACATTGTGGACTAAACAGAAGTACTGGAGTACTTTATAAACATGTATTCTAAAGACGGCTGGTATTAAAACTTGAATAAAATTAACATACAGGAAAACGTTTCGAACTTCCTAGGAAGTTAATTTCAAATATTTAACTTCTAAAATGTCACTTTGTTCTGTATTTTTCAAAATCAAGAAGGTCAAAACGTTGTTCTGTACTTCATTCTAATTGAAGTTTTAATACCCATACCAGCCGTCTTGAGAATACATTTTCATTTCAAGTGGGTTTCTCATCATCACGAGTTTATAAACACGTTTGTATGTTTAGAGGTCGAATTTTAGAACGTCTGAGATTTCTATATAACTAAATCTAAGACTAATTCAGAGTGGTCTTACGAATATGCTCCAGTTCATGGAACTCTGATGAGCCGGATTTAAAACATACGTGATAATACTGATACATTAGATGGAATATATTACAAGTTGCATAACTACATTCAGAACTGGATTACATATTTTGTGAACTGGATTGCATTTGTTATCGGAATGTTCCTTTATTTCCGAAACATAGCATCTTCCATACGACAATAGCAATTAAAAATATCTGCTTCTACTGAGTATGAGTTTGAATTTCCAACTAAAGGATTTAATACTTACCAGTTTGCACACCAGGGGGCGCTGCTTTCCTTTTTGGCGATTGGCAGTTCATTCTTATCTCATGCAGGAACGTGACAGAATTGTCAAGAAGGCGTGGACCAATCATGTATTCAGAATAAGATCAGCGACTAAGTCGTATGTGGAAAAGGACTGCGTTCGTATGAGATAAGTTATTAGATGACTACAGAAATTTCAGCGAGTGACATTAGTAAGGGTTTGTTTCTCAAAGAGATGGCCAAGTTATGGTGTAGTCAAGGCTCTTTCAGTGACGTGCGGCCTTCTCGAACCATTTGATTTTGATATAAACTCGTTATTATGACTGACTTTATAATAAAACAGTAAAACTAGTGTATATGAATTTAAAATATGACTCAATTTTACTTTGCATTGTGTTCAACCCTGGGTAATAAAGTAGTAGCATTGCAGAGAACTCGCAGTGAGCAATGTAGAAAATATAAAACATGTAATATCCAACCCAATGCTGACTTAAATACCGTGTCTGTGCACTTCGCGACTCCTGATTATGCGTGTACTTCTTTATTATTATTATTATTAACATACAATTTGTCAAATGTAAGTTTATTTGAGAGAGAAATAATAAAATATCGGTAGTGCATTGTTAGACGCTGTTTACCATCTATGGTATCAGAAACGTCGGTGAACAAATGCATATAACCTTTAGAGTTATATTACTAACAGAACCACAGGGTCATATTAAACAGAACACGAGGAATCATAAATACTGAAACATGTGAAACTAATGTGTATTTATAGCACATTTGGCTTGAAGCATCGAAACTTACGCGTTTCATTCATTTACTGTTAAGAATATATGTATATAAAGTAAATGTGTTTCGATTTTAAAGAGTCGTTGTTGTCGTACAGACTAATATATTTACTATAGACAGTATTTATTCATTGGTTTCATACCATTATGTATTGCGTATAAACTATGAACAATCCCAGTAATATATCTCGACTTTCGGTCGCCAGGAGTCGCCTTCTCTTCTAAGGCACTGGATGTTAGAGCTGGCGATCCAAGTTTGAATTCTTGTTTGGTTTGGCTTGTTTTGCAATTTGCGCAAAGCTACACGAGGACTGTCTGCGCTAGCCGTCCCTACTTTAGCAGTGTAAAACTGGAGGGAAGGCAGCTAGTTATCGCTACCCACCGCCAACTCTTGGGCTATTCTTTTATTAACGAATAGTGAGATTGACCGTCACATTATAACACCTCCGCGGCTGAAAGGGCGAGCATGTTGGATGCGACCGGGATTCTAACCCGCGACCCTCAGATTACGAGTCAAGTACCTTAACCACCTGGCCATATCGAGCCTTGAATTTTTGTGATACACTAAAATATTTCTCGCAAGATAAGCTGTAGAGGCGTTATAAAAGTGGCGGTCAAACCTTTTTTTGTGGATATTTGGTAATAGATAGTCTTATTAGTTTCGCCGTAAACACAAAATATAAATATTTAATGTTGTTAATGAAGCTAACTTTTCAAGAAAGAATGGAATGTAAGTTTAAGAAATTAAATATTGTGATGTAATCTTTATTAAGTTTACTACATTATTTATTCAATACAAGGGACAATATGCACTGTCAAACCACAAGAAAACAACAAATTATTTTCATTTTGTATTTGATTCTAAAAATGTAGTTTTCTACGTGTAAATGTTTAGTTTATTACGAAAATAAAAATACGTAATTATGCTAAAGAAACAATACATATAAAAGACCCTATCCAAAACGTGAATTACTTTGATGTAATACATTGTTGCTAGATTAATATACGTATAAATTCATGCATTTTTATATATAAGATAGATGATATGTATATATCAAAATATACGTGACATTTTCGATCGATATCTTCTTTATTTGTGATTTATTTCCAGTAAGAAAAAAATTGAAACTAATGTTAAATGTTAACACTTAACTTCGTAAAATGTCACTTTGTAACATTCTTTATTTTTTAAAATCAAATCCATTTGACGTTGTGAGCATAATTATAGCTTGTAATACACTTATTCATGTATCACGTTTCTTTAAAAGTATTTTTATTGTTGTGAACTTTGCTAAAACAAATTACTTAATATACGTTGTAAGGAATTACGGATATAATTATATAAGCGAAATAATAAATATATTCTACTGTGATCATCTATACATGGGCCCGGCATGGCCAAGTGTGTTAAGGCGTTCGACTCGTAATCCGAGGGTCGCGGGTTCGATTACCCGTCGCACCAAACATGCTCGCCCTTTCAGCCGTGAGGGTGTTATATATGATGGTCAATCCCACTACTCGTTGGCAAAAGAGTAGCCCAAGAGTTAGCGGTGGGTGGTGATGACTAGCTGCCTTCCCTCTAGTCTTACACTGCTAAATTAGAAACGGCTAGCGCAGATAGCCCTTCAGTAGCTTTGCGCGAAATTCTAAAAACAACAAAAAACAACATCGTCTGTACAATGAATGTATTCACGTTACGAAATTGACGCAAAAGTGTGCATTACTTTGTTCTTTCATATAGACTTTATTAAATGTATAGTAATAAAGCTGTTTGCGAGCCGTTACTGTAAAACCTAGTAAGTATCATATAAACACCCATATTACTTTGAAAACCCTTTTCGTAAAGTATTCACGAAACCTTTCTAAACAGCCTTATTTTTCATTTAATTAAAGTTCAAGCATGAGCGATTCATCAAAAAATATTCATAAAGTGAGATCACAGTTAATTACACGTTTATGAAAGTACGACCAAAAGATTTACTACATTCAAAAACGGAGAAATCCGCTTGTGACGGTAATAAATCAGAATCAGTAATAACGTACGAGTTTGAATAATTATACCGATAGAGCTCGTCTACGATTTCCATAAGCCGAAGACGTTCTACACGGACTGGGGGTGAGGGGGAAGGGGAGGGTATAAGACCAATCGATAGTCACAGTTTTCCTATATCTATCCTCCCGTGTGTGTTGCTATGGAAACTTATGGAACATCACAAGTTACTCTATAAATTATGAAAATTGGAACGAAAACCTAACCCCTCATGATTCTATCCCTCGTGTCAGGAAAACTTCTCAGTAGCTGGCGATAACTATAGCGCCATTCATAACACTTTTCTACACGTAATAACACGAAAGTAAAGTTGTTTCTCCATGACAATTGTTATAACACTCAAGTTGGTTGTAGATGGTATAGCAGCAACAAAGTCATCTCTTTCAACCAGCTGTCTAGCATTTCCAGTTTCTAAGACAAAATCAATTGCAACCTATACTGAAACTTTTTTGTTATTTCAATTAAGACATCTAGAAAACATTGGTTTAAGTCACGTTCATTTGAAAAAACGAAAATTGTAACGTTTTCAAAATGCCACTCCAAACATAACATCTTTAATTTCAGACAATATTTGTAAGTATCTTTGTTTTTAAATCTTACCACGAGTATCACTTTGTAAAAATTAATACAAACAGTTTACTGTAAAGTATCAATTGTGTAAAAAGTTAATACAAACAGTTTACTATAAAGTATCACTCGTGTAAAAAGTTAATACAAACAGTTGACTGTAAAGTATCACTCGTGTAAAAAGTTAATACAAACAGTTTACTGTAAAGTATCAATTGTGTAAAAAGTTAATACAAACAGTTTACTATAAAGTATCAATTGAGTAAAAAGTTAATACAAACAGTTTACTGTAAAGTATCAATTGTGTAAAAAGTTAATACAAACAGTTTACTATAAAGTATCAATTGTGTAAAAAGTTAATACAAACAGTTTACTATAAAGTATCAATTGTGTAAAAAGTTAATACAAACAGTTTACTGTAAAGTATCAATTGTGTAAAAAGTTGATACAAACAGTTTACTATAAAGTATCAATTTGTAAAAAGTTAATACAAACAGTTTACTGTAAAGTATCAATTGTGTAAAAAGTTAATACAAACAGTTTACTGTAAAGTATCAATTGTGTAAAAAGTTAATTCAAACAGTTTACTGTAAAGTATCAATTGTGTAAAAAGTTAATACAAACAGTTTACTATAAAGTATCACTCGTGTAGAAGGGTAATTCAAACAGTTTACTATAAAGTATCACTCGTGTAGAAGGGTAATTCAAACAGTTTACTGTAAAGTATCAATTGTGTAAAAAGTTAATACAAACAGTTTACTGTAA
The DNA here is from genome assembly GCF_004210375.1 of Tachypleus tridentatus. Lineage (NCBI taxonomy): Eukaryota > Metazoa > Arthropoda > Merostomata > Xiphosura > Limulidae > Tachypleus > Tachypleus tridentatus. The sequence goes on from NC_134826.1 coordinate 18,194,507, forward strand.
AGTATCACTCGTGTAGAAGGGTAATTCAAACAGTTTACTATAAAGTATCAATTGAGTAAAAAGTTAATACAAACAGTTTACTGTAAAGTATCAATTGTGTAAAAAGTTAATACAAACAGTTTACTGTAAAGTATCAATTGTGTAAAAAGTTGATACAAACAGTTTACTATAAAGTATCAATTTGTAAAAAGTTAATACAAACAGTTTACTGTAAAGTATCAATTGTGTAAAAAGTTAATACAAACAGTTTACTGTAAAGTATCAATTGTGTAAAAAGTTAATTCAAACAGTTTACTGTAAAGTATCAATTGTGTAAAAAGTTAATACAAACAGTTTACTATAAAGTATCACTCGTGTAGAAGGGTAATTCAAACAGTTTACTATAAAGTATCACTCGTGTAGAAGGGTAATTCAAACAGTTTACTGTAAAGTATCAATTGTGTAAAAAGTTAATACAAACAGTTTACTGTAAAGTATCACTCGTGTAGAAGGGTAATTCAAACAGTTTACTGTAAAGTATCAATTGTGTAAAAAGTTAATACAAACAGTTTACTATAAAGTATCACTCGTGTAGAAGGGTAATTCAAACAGTTTACTATAAAGTATCACTCGTGTAGAAGGGTAATTCAAACAGCTTATACACAGATTATGTCAAAATAAATAAGCCGAAACATAAATAATACTTCTCTGACTGAAAGATAGTGTAATACTAACATCTGCATAACAACTCAGACTGTGAAGTGACCAGCTGCGACGCTGTTTTAACATCAATAAACGTTATTAACTTACTGAGAGTGTACGTACATAATTCTGAACACGCAATATAAAATACAAGCTAAAGACAGAAAATAAACTGAGTGTTTCTGACATAAAATTAATGTAATACGTACATCCACACAAGAAAATCGTTCACAGAAATGATTAGATTACCAATCGATTTAACAACAAAATTAAATATAACTTATAAGCAACTATGACGCTCCGAACACTAAATGAAACGGAACTACATGAGGAAATAAATAAATCAATCAATCAATCAAAAAATGCATATCTTACATAACGATTTATTCATATTCAGTTAAGAAAAAAGCAAAATTACTCAGTATTGAATTATTTCTGGAGGTAATTAATAATCCGATGAACGGTAACAATAACAAAGGACACATAATCTATTGACTATAAAATAATGCATCCATTACTGTATGTCCGTCGCACAAATAAATAAATGAACTTTTTTTTTAGACACACGCACTTTAGAAGACAGCGCTTTCCTTACGGCAAAGCCACATCGGGCTACCGGCCGAGTTCACCGAGGGGAATCGAAGCCCTGGTTTTAGCGGGGGACCACTTTGGAAGAAAAAGCATAAATGTTTGTGGTTAATGAATAGCCCTATAAACACATAGACTTAGACAGAAACATATCTGTAACGAACCAAGAAGTTACCTGTGTTTTACTCACTTTCTGAAGGACTTTGAAATGTGTTATATAGGTTTCTGAGTTGTGTTTATTTAAAAAAAAAAATGCATCGTATAGATACCTACAAATTAAGAACAATTCTTTCAAAGTTTGACTAAATACCAACATCAGACAACTGATGTTTCAGTCAATTTCTAAGCCTTTTTTAATGTATAGCTATCCTTCAATAATATACGTAATTGATGGCCATTATTGCAAAAATAAATTCTGTAAACAATATTTGTAGATTTAGATGACAGACACCTGTTAATCAGTGTTATTCATTAACATTTTAATTTACTAAAATTCTTAACCGTGACAGATAAAAATGGGGAATTGCGCAAACACATATTCCACGTGACTTTTACCAGAAACTACCTTATTAATATATTTATTTTGAATAGCGTAAAATATGACACAGAGATAATTATACCTATTTTAGGGCTGATATGTTATCGTTACTGCGTTCAATGTAAACTTTTCAGTGGATTTCTAAACATTTTTGCCTCTACTTATTTCTCGTAGTTGTGTCGCAGGATATTGTTTATTACTAAAATACTAATAACATATCAGAAAGATGTTTTATTACTTATGAGATGTGTATGTGAGAGTATGAGATTCTAACAAATCTCTCAAGACATGTAAATGTCTGTAAAAGTCTATCAAATAACAATAAAAGAAATAATGTACTTCAATTTTATTTATGAAAATAGGCTTACATCAAACTTTGTTTTTAAGATGGCGCATAAAAAATCTTGTTTCTATTGTTAATCTGATTGGTTGGTGGCAAAGCTTTGAGGGGCGGAGGGGGGAAATGTGCTTCCCAGTGGGATTGTGAACCTAAAGCAGCTAGCTCCGCATTCGGGGCGGTACTTGTTTGTTCCTCACCCATGATTTTTAATAACTCTTTTATTTACAAAAATACTATTTAAAAATAGTAGGGTGTCTTATTAAGTATTTTATTATTTTTTGTGTGTGTTTTTAACACAATAAACAACTTCATTGGGTATAAAAACTTAATTTTTACAAAATTTTAGGTTTAACACATGCAACACTAATCTTCATAAAATATTTAAAGTTTCTAGCTGTTTTGTCTAGATGGCGCTTCAGCGAGCATACTTAATTGTGCCGTGCTTCGTGAGGACAAATTCTTTGTGACCTTCCAAAAACTATTGAACGTCTTGTTGATAAAATAACCCAAAATATTTATGGTAGATTCATATTTTTTATTTACAGAAATAAACAAAATCGTAAGCAAAAAATTCAATACACAGAGGAAAAAATGTAATAAATATTTTGCTTCTTACTTAACTGCGAAGTTTAATTTCTTACAAAATTATTTGTGTTTTTTCGATTTCTTGTGTCACTGACCACAGATAAGAAAAACAGTAAGTACAAACAAAGAAAAGCAATCGTGACAGTCAGTTTTTCGAACATTTCTTTGTATTTGTAAACAAGAACTAAATTTATTTTTATTACTTCACATTCTGACGTCTTAACATTTATTTTGTAATTTTTCGTATTTTCTTTCAGAATATTTTGAAGTTCTTTAGAGGGCGCTTCTGAAAAATATAAAAAAAGGTAAATATTTCAACTCCATTTCGTCCTGCGTCCTAATTTCATTCCTCCTTATGGTAAAAGCAACCGTAGTGTGTAATTCTGAAAACACTGTACAAGCCCTCTAACAATTATCTATAAATATTTTTATCATATGTGAATAATTTGTCTTTTACTTTAAAATATTTACTCGTCAGTTATTGTTTTATTATCAACTAAATGTTTAAACGACTGGATGTACCTAAGTACTGGTTATTTTAGAATTACGTATGATATTTACATCAAACTGTCGATAAATAATATTAATAAGAGAAGTTATCAAATAGTATTCGTTTGAATGCATGTCACTTTGTTACCCGCTAGACCAACGGTAAGCCAATGCGCTTGTAACGCTAGAAATCATGGGTAGAGAGAGTCTGTGTGGAGCTTTGTAATTCACAGGAGAGAAAACAAACATATCACGTCAGCCATCACTTCTAGCAGTTATCTAAAATTAACTGTCCATTTCTATGTTTGTTTTACGCTATAGCTCTTACTGACAGAGAGTCTTTAACATTTTTACATGACTTTATGTCCGTATTATAACATTTTTACATGACTTTATGTCCATATTATAACATTTAACATTTTTACATGACTTTATGTCCGTATTATAACATTTTTACATAACTTTATATCCATATTATAACATTTTTACATGACCACATTTAAACATTTTTACATGACATTATGTCCATATTATAACATTTTTACATGACTTTATGTCCATATTATAACATTTTTACATGACTTTATGTCCATATTATAACATTTTTACATAACTTTATATCCATATTATATCATTTAACATTTTTACATGACTTTATGTCCATATTATAACATTTTTACATAACTTTATATCCATATTATATCATTTAACATTTTTACATGACTTTATGTCCATATTATAATATTTTTACATGACCACATTATAACATTTTTGCATGACATTATGTCCATATTATAACATTTTTACATGACTTTATGTCCGTATTATAACATTTTTACATGACTTTATGTCCGTATTATAACATTTTTACATGACTTTATGTCCGTATTATAACATTTTTACATGACTTTATGTCCATATTATAACATTTTTACATGACCACATTATAACATTTTTACATGACATTATGTCCATATTATAACATTTTTACATGACTTTATGTCCATATTATAACATTTTTACATGACTTTATGTCCATATTATAAGATTTTTACATAACTTTATATCCATATTATATCATTTAACATTTTTACATGACTTTATGTCCATATTATAACATTTTTACATGACTTTATGTCCATATTATAACATTTTTACATAACTTTATATCCATATTATATCATTTAACATTTTTACATGACTTTATGTCCATTTTATAATATTTTTACATGACCACATTATAACATTTTTGCATGACATTATGTCCATATTATAACATTTTTACATGACTTTATGTCCGTATTATAACATTTTTACATGACTTTATGTCCGTATTATAACATTTTTACATGACTTTATGTCCGTATTATAACATTTTTACATGACTTTATGTCCATATTATAACATTTTTACATGACTTTATGTCCGTATTATAACATTTTTACATGACTTTATGTCCGTATTATAACATTTTTACATTACTTTATGTCCATATTATAACATTTTTACATGACTTTATGTCCATATTATAACAACTCTATTTTGTAGAATTTCTACCCTTTTTTACGTCTTATGTCCTTCCTTAGGCATGTAATCTCTAAACCTGTTATATAACCTTAGACACATATTATACTAATTCTATACTGGTAGACAATTTCTAGATTTTTCTACTCATTTTCATAAGCACCTTACTGTAAACCTATACGTGAAGACATTCTTCGAAAATTCACCCATTTTGTAAATGTTTTTTCCAGCTCTTATCTTGAAGGAAATATGTAAACTTATAATCATATTTTGTACAGGCTTTACAGAGTTCAACACAGAACCTTACTAGCAGAGAATCCCCATAATTTTTCTGCCAATCATGGTTATGAATAGTGAGAAAAACAACAACAAAAAACACATAAAATAGACCGTACACGTACTTCATTAGTGGAAGCCTTCGACACGAAAAATAGGTCTAAATGTTCACATCGTTATCCTTACGACAAACAGTGTACCAATCAAACGATATAGCAGCATGTAATTTAGTCATTTCTTTAACGTAATTAATATATTTGCTCTTTTTGGTAATAAGTAAATAATCTTCGACTTATAAGCAAATGTAAAGAAACGTCGCGTTTCAAAACACAAGCTCAGGAAACAAATTCCAGTTAGAAACTATACACCATTAGACATTTAAATAAAATCAGTTATTGTTTTTTTCTCTTTAATTCTTATGAACTGTTATATGACGTAATTCAAACTCGCACCCCACAAATTGCAGATTGTCGTCTGATATCACATCTAGAAGTGGGGAAAGAAGATGACATGACGTCATAACCTGGAAAACTTTCCTTTTAAAAATCTTACAATTGTATTTCTTCTTACTCGGTTGACGAAAATAAAAGCGTATTATTAAGACTTGTTTTGTTTTTGAATTTCGCACAAAGCTACTCGAGGGTTATCTGTGCTAGCCGTCCCTAATTAAGCAGTGTATGACTAGAGGGAAGGCAGCTAGTCATCACTACCCACCGCCAACTCTTGGGCTACTCTTTTACCAACGAATAGTGGGATTGACTGTAACATTATAACGCCCCCACGGCTGGGAGGGCGAGCATGTTTGGCGCGACCCTCAGATTACGAAGCGCACGCCTTTACGCGCTAGGCCATGCCAGACCATTATTAAGACACATAAGTAGTGTCATCTTAAGAAATCCATAGAGATGCTAGGAGAAATGAACGTATTAACTAAAGTTTCCTTGTCCAACGTATGTGTGAGAGCGTGTGTTGGTTTCATGTACCTCGAAATAAAGAGAAGCTGAGGCTTTTCTTGTGGTTAACGATATTAACATGTTAAAATTTTGATACGTTAAAATATTCTCTTCAGCTAAATTTCAAAGTAATTTATTTTATTTAAAACAAAAACATTTTTGTTTTTCTTCTTGAAAACCCGGTTTTTAAAATTACAAACTTTCAAACTTACTGCTGCGCCACTGAGGAGTCACATGTTATCTAACCGTACGCACCAAAAAAACAAATATTTGCACCTCGTTAATATACAACATTTTGACACGTAACAAAGTCACTGCGGTTTTTGTTTTACTGCTGAAATAGCGCAAATAGCCCTAGTGTAGCATTGCGCAAAATTTAAGAAAAACAAACAAACAAAACACACAGAGTGAACGTGGACCACAATTTTTTACTTCCGATCCACTAATTCTGTTTGAAACGCTGACACGATAAATAAACTAAAAGTGGAGCAAAAACAGACAGTTTACTTTCGTTTTGTGATTTGTGGGGCTAAATTATAATCGTTTTGCATGAAAAAAAAAATCTGATTTATGCAAGTTCTCAAACGTATGTCGTTAAATTCGCGTTTACTTCAAGTGCGTCAGAAACGTGTTTTACTCTTTGTGTATTATCTTCACGCACGTGAAACGAAAACGGTTAAAAATAAAAAGGAACAAAACAAAACTCGTAATTTAATGTCGAAATACAAATATAAAAAAAACAACTTAACGCTGATCGAAATAACATCTTTAAATAATGGTTTACCAGGAACGACAACATAAATCTGAAAAGATTAAAAGCACGAGATATAATCTGAAAGCGAAACACAAAACTGGCGACTGTTGGAGAAACCGTAAAAAAATATGGAACTACGGTTGAATGAAATATTCTTGTAAAAATAATGACATCAAAATACTTACTTACTTAAAACTGATATTTGTGTGTGTTTGTTTTTGCACGATATGGAGGATGCTCTATAATATACAAACTTTAACGCTTAGTAAACGAAACATGATTGTATTTTACAAATTAACAATAATTGTTAGTATTTGAGCAAAGTTGTGTTAATGTGTGAAAGTTTAGAATAACTGTAGGTAGTTAACGTAACCTAAATTTATATTTAGTGTTTATTTCTGTAGTAGTTACTTTAAGAAATAAATACAGCGTCTCCAAATCAACTTAACAACTTTGAAGCCCCAACATGATTCTATAATTTAGAGAATCAAAAAACATTTTAGTTGTTATTTCTTTAGCAAATTAAGCTAACAAATTCAATTTTATCTCTTTGTCTAATAAAACTTAATATGTCCATCAATTGTCTGGTAATAGATTAAACGTATAATCTGTCAAATTCAAATTCGTGCCAGATAACACTCATTGGGCAATTCAGTTGTTAAGGCACCAATGAGCTTAGAGAACGGACTACCGAGTGAAACGTTTAAGCAGAAAAGTTTGTATAGAGGTCGCTCTCAAATAGGACGCATCCAATCAGAACTGATATTAATGACGACATAATATCTTTTATAAACAAGTTAATGGAACAAGCATTCACTTGAATTATTAACTTCTATCACTAATTTTTCATCTATAAATATCGGAGTTTATTTATATTGTACTGTAACTCATTTAATATCGATCGATATTTTATTGTATTAACATAAGCAATAAATCTCGTTCAATGTGATTTAAACAAGTACGTCATCTATACTCATTGAACTGCTATCAGAAAATAGAAAATTATTATATCTAAAATTGTTACCCCATGGTGCATCATATTTGTATGGAAAACTCTGAGATAAGTGAAATTAAGAAAATATATTATGGTTAATATATTATTTAACTGAAAAACTTATATCAAATAATGCTTCGCACACAGATCAGTCAGACGTTTCCTGTTAGATTTATCTTTCACACGCAACACAATGTCATGATTTTTACATCCATAACTATCATTGTTATACCCAGAAAAAACATAGTAACATTTTTACACACACAGATTCCTCCCCATGACACCAAAACGTGTTCAACAGTATTATAAATCTAACATATACGTTGCTGCTGAGAGTGTATTGTTCACCATATTCTATAGGACTGTTAATATTTTTATTAACTTTCAGTTACTCCCTATTTTATTTAATTTTATTTTTGTGGGAAGAGTAAAACCCGGTTTCTAACTTACATTATTTTTCATTATCAACTGTGGTCAAAACTAACCTTAAGTAACTTTTTACGACCATTTCCACACTAAGAAAGATATAAATTTCATCACTCGTTGAGAGACGAACTGGAAATACAAGGTAATAACCAGCACATGAATGGTCAGGTTATGTCTTTTTGTGTGAAAAAAAGGCCTAAAAGGATATTGCAGATATTATACAATTTAAATTACTTAATATTTATATTTTATAAATGAAAATGGTAAAAGAGAATATGAACATTTTTGTATTTTTTTGTTTTCGATATCAGACTAACCAAAAGAGTAAACTTATATTTAGTGACATGTGTATCGTGTATATATATATGTATATTGTAATACTCTTATAATACATTAAACTAATGATCAATGTGGCGTTAGGTAGAAGTGAACTTTCATACGTGTAATTTTAAAATATGTTATTTATGTGTGGGGGTGTCAGTATTTCTTCTGATTTTTTGCAGTCTGTGTGCGAAAGAATTTTTTTTTCATATGCACCAATGGTAAAGCAATTTGCGAGGGTGCGCTACCAGTTTTTTTTTATTTTTTGAGAATGGTTATTTTTAGACCATTAACCTTACTGAATTACTAGGTCACTTTGCAATACTACCTCTTGGTTGTTTTGGGTTTTAGGCCTATCAACTGCCAGGGTCATTAAGGCCGTCAACGCCTTGAGACTACTCGCCATTACCGAGGATATGTGGGGATGGAATACTAAAGTGCGCGACACTTGATTGGTTATCGTGTGGCCTCACAGTCACGCAGATTAGTGGGAACACTGGGAAGAGGGGGTCTGAAGCTAACATTTTAACAAAAAATATATAAGTCATTGTCAAAATTGTAATTCCTTCTGTATTTTCTGTCTTAGCCTAATAAGCTCTTCAAGAAACTTACAATATTTGTTCTACCTTGGGCGAAATCCAATAAAATCGATTAATGGTTGTTTTTCTTTTGATAGAGGTTTGTTGATATATATATATATTTATATTTAATTTTGGAAAACTAATGTAAATTCGAAGTAATGATTTTTTTTATAAAGATATCTATTGTCTCTTTTCAAGTTCTTTTAATAAATAGCGCGTTTCATCTGAAATCAATGCAATTTGGGAAACAGATGAGCTATAAGTTTTTATATATATTAACCAATCTTAAGCATCATGTCTGAGACCTTCGATAATTCTTTACCTAAATGGTGATCTTTAAACTTTTCAAGCGAAGACTTATCACTTCAAATATTTGAGGATAAGGTTGCATTCATTACTTTGAAGATAAGAAAACTTTTGTAGGCTTTTAGTGGCCTTGTTTCTCGAGACGGTTATTCATTGGATCGTTCCTTAACCAATAGGCATTCAGCTAGGAAGAAAAAAAAAAAAGAATAGAAAAAGAAATAAATGAGACTTGGAAAACACCCGAAAGCAAATGACCTTCTTAAATCACGGCCAACCACCATTCTAGATTGAAATCTACCACAAAAAGTAAGTTGATACATTCTAGTAGAAAGGGCGATGTATCAGCTTTAGGTGTTTCATGTGTTCTGTCCAGTCAAATCAGGTCAATGTTTCTCACGTGCATCCTTGTTAGTTTGTGAGAAGAAGAAAACAAAGAGCAGTGAATTTAAAATAATTTTACTTAAAGTAATGGATTAATTGTTAAATCTTAAGTGAGTTATAAGCATGTACAACACTGCCTTCCATAATATTTCACTTATTTTGTATTGCTTTGGTTCTATTAAACCTTAGTTTTCAACTTTCTGAACACTACGCCAGAAATATTGTTATATGTTCGATTTGCTTGCATATTTTCAATGAAAGCATAAGGTTATCTCAACTTAGGATTTCTTAGAGGGCTCCCTAATTTCCAAATTTGCCCACCGCTAGTTCAACGGTAAGGTTACGGATTTACAACGCTAAAATCAGGGATTCGATTCCCCTCGGTGTGCTCAGCAGAGAGCCCGATGTGGCTTTGCTCTAAGAAAAACACACAGTTTTCAAATTTAATTTTAGGTGGCAAAACAAAACGTGTAGGGTTAATTTGACGCGGTTAATAAATCATAATCCAATTAGATTCATTTTATGCACTCAGAATCTAACAAAACAAAACTGAATCGGCCAAAGGCAATTAGTTATACTAAAACTTTTGCAAAATAAGTTTATATACGCAATGAATAGGTTAAATGACATTTTTAAGGGAGGGAAGGCTTCTTTGACCAATCTCGATCAGTTTACGACACCTGTAAATGTTGGATTTAACATTCTATGGTGTAAATATATATTATATCTAACTGTACTACACTCGTTCTGATCAAATTACGATAAATTCAGGACCTAATATAAGTTGGCTGCTTGTGTACTTTACTTAAAGATCTTAGAACACTGAAATTAATTCTTCACATGAAATTAAAACACATTTGACTTTTATAGTAAGCAGAATAAGTTCATATGTTTTTCATGTAATTACACAAAACTTGTTTTTACACATTTTATAAACAATATAATAAGTTAATGTTTTTCATGTACACTACACAAAACTTGTTTTTACACATTTTATAAACAATATAATAAGTTAATGTTTTTCATGTACACTACACAAAACTTGTTTTTACACATTTTATAAACAATATATAAGTTCATATGTTTTTCATGTACACTATACAAAACATTTTTACACATTTTATAAACAATATATAAGTTCATAAGTTTTTCACGTACACTACACAAAACTTGTTTTTACACATTTTATGAACAATATAATAAGTTAATGTTTTTCATGTACACTACACAAAACATTTTTACACATTTTAAAAACAATATATAAGTTCATATGTTTTTCACTACACTACACATTACACATTTTATAAACAATATATAAATTCATATGTTGTTCATGTAACTACACAAAACGGTTTTTTACACATTTTATAAACAATATATAAGTTCATATGTTTTTCACTACACTACACAAAACTTGTTTTTACACATTTTAAAAACAATATATGAGTTCATATGTTGTTCATGTAACTACACAAAACGGTTTTTACACATTTTATGAACAATATATAAGTTCATTTGTTTTTTGTAACTACATAAAACTTGTTTTTGCATATTTTATGAGCAATATATAAGCTCATATGTTTTTCATGTACACTACATAAAACGTTTTTTTACGCATTTTATAAACAGTAATACATAAAACCACGTGATAACCATATTAAGCTTCATATTAGTAGCCACATATTTTACGATGTTTTATAAAAGACTTTCCTGAAAATATATGCGCACCATATTGAGGTTTTACAAATAAACTAGAAAGAATTTTTCACATGATATTTGTGGGAAATAACGTAAGGAAATGCTAGCTATAAAATTATTCTCTGTAATATATACAGTTACGACAGAAAGTGTTCGTACCCCAGAGTCGTGAGTAGTTTTTCCTTATAACTTAAAAAGTACCACGACTAGGGAAACGAAAGTATAGTATATTATAAATATTATACTAACACACATCTACATAATTTTTTATGTAAATTAAACAATAAATAAACTGTTATTAACAAATAACCAAACACAGGAGGGGCAGAAAGTGTTCGTGCGTTTACTTTAATGGTCAGTTGTGTAGCCTTTCAGGTGAATTACTTGGCGCAATCTCTCCTCATAGCCCTCCATGATTGTTTGACAGTACTCGACTGGTATTTCCTTCCATTCTTCTTTACAGAAGGCCTCCAACTCTTGCAAGTTTTTCGGATGACGCTGATGGACCCTGGTCTTCAACTCATGCCAAACGTTTTCAATTGGGTTGAGATCGGGTGACTGCGATGGCCACTCCAGAACGCTTATATGGTTCCTTTGCAACCAGGATTGCACATATTTCGATGTGTGCTTAGGGTCATTGTCGTGCTGGAAGATCCAACGACGCCCAAGCCGCAAATTCCGACTGTAAATTAACTGTAAAGACGGTGTTCTTTGAAAGATTTTGTTTCCCCTTCTTATGGAAAATATTGTGAACATCATTGTGGCCGAAAAGCTCGATTTTAGTCTCGTCTGACCAAAGAATACTCTTCCAATAAGTAAAGGGTTTATCTACATGCTTTCTTGCATACCTCAATCGTATTTCTAAATGAACAGGCTTTAAATACGGAGTTCTAGGAGGACGGCACGCTTTGAACCCAGAAGAGCGTAACATGTTCGTAATTGTAGAGGTGCTTACTTCTACCCCAGTTTCCCTTACCAGTTTCTCTATGCCATTACATGTTAAACGAGGGTTCCTACTTACTTCTCTGAGAACTTTCCTCTTCGTTCTCTCTGGAATTTTGGTGGGGCGCCCGGAACGAGGGAGGTTAGCAGTTGATCCTGTAAGCTTAAACTTGGCAATTATGCTTTGAACAGTAGCTTTCGGCACATTAAGTTGTGTAGCAATACTGGAAAGAGACACACGAGGCATGTATTTTACAATAATTTGTTTTTTTTTAAATCACTGGACAGTTGTTTCCTGTTCGCCATGATGACCAAGCAGATAATGACGGAAACGGCGCTAAATTGCCGGAAGTACATTTTTTGCTGGCTAAATTCCAATAACTATGAACCCATTGTCAAGTTTTGGAATGGTATAATGTAGTTTATTCACCAAACTAAACAAAATTTTTATGGGAATATCAGTTTTTTCACACGTTCTGAACTGTACGAACACTTTCTGCTCCTCCTATTTTTGGTTATTTCTTTATAAACAGTTTATTTGTCGTTTAATTTGCATAACAATTTATCTAGATATGTGTTAGTATAATATGTATAATATATCGTACGTCTATTAGCCTAATCGTGATACATTTTAAGTAATGAGCAAAAAACTACTCGGGACACAGGGGTACGAACACTTTCTGTCATAACTGTATATTATTGCAAAAATTAAAAAAAATACAGTTTAAATAAGAATAACCATTTCTTCAGTATTCACGAATTACAAACGTGATTCTCTGAGAAGGATAAATCTGATAATAATCTATACAACATGAATAATATGTACGTCGTTAAAATACTGCATAATTTATCTTTTTTATTTTAAAGTTATCTAATGCATAATGATTTTATATACAAAAACGTATTTTAATGATCTGGTTTAAGACCTGTTATCAATTAATTAAATCTATGATCTCAAAGTTGTCAACCTAATTTATAAATCTATTAATTTCGCAATTAACCACAGACACTTAGTACCACACACGAGTAAGATGGAGTATACTTGCTTGATATGCGTCTGTGTTGCTTTAAATGTTTCAGAAATATAAATCTTACACCATCAAGATTAAACAACGCGTTATCATTGGGTTCTTAGAACAATATAACGATAAACATCTCCGTTGAAGATCGTTTGTTTCAATGTTATCCATTTTTATTATATCTTGCAAGTTTTTATCCTTACCGTTGAGAATATAAGAAACTAAGTTTCATAAAATTTGCGAAGTAATTTCTATAAATACTTACGTTAAAACTGCACAAAACGTTTTTACACATTTTATTAATACGAATATACATAAAAACACATGATAAGAATGTGACGTTTGGTGATATAAGCCATACGTTTTATCATATTGAAAATAAACGTTCTTGAAAATGTGTAGGCATAATACTGAGATCACACAGATTTCGTATAATTTACGCTACTAGTTCCTTTACTGTATCATTGTTGTTTGTGTGTGTTTTTTTTTCTTATAGCCTAGCCACATCAGGCTATTTGCTGAGCCCACCAAGTAGGATCGAACCCCTTATTTTAGGCTTGTAAATCCGTAGACTTACCACTATACCAGTGGGGGCGTTGTTGTGTGTTCCTAGTGTTGTGTATATTTGTTGAACCACATTCCCAGTAAAACATATTATTGAACCACATTTTTTTCCGCTCAGTAATAACGAAAAAAAAAAACATTAACTATAAACCACCTTTCCCACCCCCACCCACGACAGGGAAAAAGAAAATATTCATAAATTATTTTTTTATAAGAATAGTTTTAAGCGGTTGAGAAATATTATTGACTTAATTGGAATCTACTCAAAGTTTCACTGTGTTATACGATCTTTACTTTGCGCTGTTGTTGGTGTTTATATTTAAGACCAACCGATTTGTTTGATATTCATTTTTTAGGTATAACTTATGTTTTTTTTTACTACCCAGCTATTTATTCATTGGCAATCTGTTTGCATAATTATCTCAGCTCTCTATTGGTTGAAAAAACACGTGAATGAAACGCGTTAAATTGAGCTCGTGTTAGTATGAGAAGGATTCGCTGTTCAAGCTCATTATTATATTTTATGAGCAGAAACAACCATTTAAAGTACCTTTAAATAACAATAAATGTTGTATGAATGAAGGAGTGACATAATTATTTAGGAAGAAAACAAATCGCTGGTTACAGTTAAATATACAGATTTGACCTTGAAGAAAATAACATATAATTATTTAAATAATAAATAAAATATATGGTAATGTTATATTTATTCTTGAATAGGTGTACAACTGGAATGAGTTATATAGGGTGCGACTGAGTATTCATCCACCTAGTCCACCCCTCTCTTCTGGGTGGGTATTCAGTGGCTGACGCGAACTTTATAAGATTAACTCTACATCAGGTCCTAAAACTTTCTCGGCATGTAGGATTGTTTGTTTTAACATTTCGAGGCTGTAAATTAACCGCTGACCCATCGGGGGACAGCCATGTCAAATCTACAAGAATTCAAACCAATTAGGGGAGCAGTTTCTTTTAAACTTAGTGCAAAAACTTTTCGTCGTATGGGATTGGAGAAAATGCTTACAAACAAAGAACTTTTTCCCCCCACAATATCTGTGGAATTGTTATTATTTGGTGTTTGTGTATTTTTAGTTTTGATAACATCTAACGTTCGTTTATGTTGAGCAGACATGTTAGTTTAATCGTATTCTAAAACATATATTGCGCTAGCTTTAAAAGGCATACGATGAACAATATATATTTGTAAATATGTAAATGATTCGATCTCACGCCGTGTGAACCAAGAAAAACAATAACATCTTTTGAATGTACGCAGACACGTGATATGAGTTCTAACTGAAGACAAAAAAATATATATATATATATATAGTTTAATTTATGTTCCGATGATTTTGAATATTGTAATAATTCTATACATCACAAAACCTGTAGTCCCTAAATACACATATACGCATATGAGAAAGAAGCCACAAAACAGTAAAATGTTTACGTTCATAGAATAAATTTCTTAAGATATTTTGTTTTTACTTTTTACGTTGAAAATAACAGGTAAGAAACTGATCTTATGTAAAAGGAAATATAACATAATAAGATAGTTTGCTGTTGGAGTTTTAAGAGACAATAATACAATAATATACAACAATAATACAACACGTCAGTGAGAAATGTCAACTGAACGAACTTATACATCTGAATAAACACATTAACTCCAACTACTCTTCCATGCATCATTCAGTAAAATTCATATACGGTTTTCCTCCTTTGTTACTATTAATAAATAATAACCAAAATCCAAGCAGATGATAAAAATAGTCGGTATAATAAAGTAGTAACGAAGTACAATGAACTACACAGCTTACATGAAGCACGCATGTGAATGATACATAGTGTTGCCTACATTCGTTATATCAATTAATTTCTTATTTTTGGTAGGTTCCCTTCCCATCTTATTATTCTGTGCACGTCGCGACCCGACGGACAATCACGATATTGTGAGTTTCTGAGCTAACTTACCAACCGGAGATATACAGTAATCTAGCTTACTAAATTATCAGATGGTGTTTTTTTCTTCGCAGTGAAGAAAAAAACCTGTAGTGCGAGATACAAGTAGTTCAATTTTAAAACAAATATGAAAGTAAAATAGGACCCGGCATGGCCAGGTGGGTTAAGGCACTCGAGACGTCATCCGAGGGTCACTGGTTCGAATCCCCGTCAAACTTTTAGACGTGGGGGCGTTATAATGTGACGGTCAATCCCACTATTCGTTGGTAAAAGAGTAGCCCAAGAGTTGGCGATGGGTGGTGATGACTAGCTGCCTTCCGTCTAGTCTTACACTGCTAAATTAGGGACGGCTAGCGCAGATAACCCTCGTGTAGCTTTGCGCGAAATTCAAACAACAAACAACAAAATAAAATAGACGTGAAGTTTAATTTTGTTATTAGGTTTTTCTAATATAGTTTTAGATATGCTATCTATTTCATATGTAATGCATTCTCTCCGAAAGTAGTTTAATTTATCCTCAAATGTAAATATATTTATTTATCAATCAGAAAGGTTGAGTCGATACAGTCGAAACTATTTCAAATTTTTAGAACTTTTTTTCGTTGGCGATAATAGTTAACTGAGTGTACAGCAGCGGTTTGTAAGAGTTGTAAATGTTTGTCACGCCCTGGTGATTTGGGCACTAACTCACACCGAATATGCTTCCTCTTTAAACCGTGGGGACGCTCCAAGTCTCACTCAATTCCACTATTCGTTGGTAAAGTGTAGCCTAAGACTTGGCTGTGGGCGGTGTTGGCTAGCTGACTTCCCCTAGTGCATCATTTCCAAATTAGGGACAGCTGTCGCAGATTTACTTTCGAGTAAGTATTCGCGAAATTCGACAAACAAAGCGAGCTTTACTGTATAACTTTTCTATTTCGTTGATCGCGTGGCAACTCAAACTACACTACTGTTAATATTCTGAGAAAGATAAAAGTCCATAGCTGATTTAAATGTTAGGAAGTATAAATATCTTCAACCGAATTTTATAATACAGTCTAAAATGTAACCTATTTTAAGTTGCTAAATTACGTCGTACTCGATAAAAGCTTCTAGCACCGACCAAAGCGCAGACTCACTCCCTCCACATGTTGATTTCCTACCGCAGCACTTTCTCCCAGTTCTCGGTCTAGGTAGCATATCGCTAACCCTAATTCCAAACCACCGACCCGAGGAAGGCAGCTAGCCGACACAAATCACTTTCACCTCTCGCATTACATAATTATCATTATTAAGTCTTACGTATCGTTTCTTTGTACTTTAACACCAAGTTCACGGCGTAAATAAGAATAATTATTATTCTAATATAGTAAGTTCAAGTAGAGTAATATTCTATAAGACGTTTGATAATGGTAAAACATTTTAACACTCACTTCGACTAATCTTTACGTCACAGGATCCACTGTAACAATATCTTGTTTTACGGATTTATATTACGAAGAATTACAGTTACGGCATTCAAACAACGAATTAGTTTTCCGGCAAATTAGTCACTGCGCGAGGAACAGTTAAAAAAAAGCCATTGTTTTGAGAAACGGATCACGTATATTTCATAAAGTCTAACTACCCATTCGTGAAATCATGCAAGAACAATTCACGTTATTGTATATATACGACTACCTCAGGTTCCCTGGGCATACTCAATAAATCACGAGTAACTGTCTAGAAAGTTAAAATTACTTTCACAATTCAACTTATTGCTAAGTCGTAATTATAATTAATTATATTTTATATTTTATAATTAATTAATTATAATTAATGAATCACAGCCAAGAGGAATGAAATAGTACCGAACTCATTTACCAAAGTTACTAGAAATCACCAGAAAGTGTGGAGTGAATATGGTATTTGTATTTGTATATACTACAAAACGGTTGTATCTGTACACGTGTGTTGTAAAACCAATTGGCAATAAACTTCAAGCTATCAACGTTTTGTTTCGGATATCCGATAACTCTTCAATGAGTTGTAATATAACCTCGTGTTGATATATACCCTTTGTGTTGTTATATACCGTTGTAAAGTTCTATACCCTTTGTGTGGTTTTATATTATTGTGCTATTATATACCTACATGTACTTAAATATCGGGATGCAATTATATACTCTTTTTGTTGTTATGTATTATTGTGTAGTTATATAACCTTTGTGTTGCGATACATTTTTGCATAGTTATATAACCTTTGTGTAGTTGTGTAATATTTGTGTGTTTATATACCTTTGTGTAGTTATACAAGCTTTGTGTGTTTATATATTCATGCGTAGTTATATAGTCCTTGTATTGTTACATATCCTTGCGTAGTTATATACCATTGTGTAGTTATTTGCCCTTTGTGTAGTAATATACCGTTGTGTTGTCACATACACTTGTGTATTTATATACCTTTTGTTTAGTTACATACCAGTGTACACACTGGAGATAAACAAAAATGACAAAACAGACTAGTGAATACGATACAAACACTGATGACGTTTAGTGAAACAAGCGTCTAAAAATCCGGAAACTGCCCTATGTCGGCCTATAAAAGAAAACCGTACACACGGTAGATACGTATTTTGGTTTGTTTGAAGTTTCGTGCAAAGCTACACAAGGGCTGTCTGCACTAGCCGTACCTGATTTAACAGTATAAGACTAGAGGGAAGGTAGTAGTTATTACCACTCACCGCCAACTCTTTGGCTACGAATAGTGGGATTCACCGTAAAATTATAACGCCCCCAAGGCTGAAAGGGCGAGCATGTTTGGTGTAACGGCCATTCGAACCCGCGACCCTCATATTACGAGTCGAGTGTCTTAACCACCTGGCCATGTTGGGCTAGCTCATAAGTAGGCAAATCCATTTTGTTAAACTGTAACAACACCTTCTATTATAATTTCTTTTTAAATTCGTCAACTCGGTTAATCATAAAATAAAACTTAAATCCACAATAACGTAATAGCAGCAAAGTTACACAGTAGATTCAATGCTTTCAACGTTGGTCTGAGGAGGACACAAGAAGTGGTCGAAACTATTATCCATATAAATTTAGTGTTGTTACGTCACTGTGGACCTAATTATTTTGGATTACATTACACATATTGTACGTTTACAAATCATTAGTTAACTGTCTTAAATAAACAGTATAATATAATAAACAGCTACTAAGGTCGTTTAGTTCTTTAAAGACTTAAGAAACGTTATGGCTGTGTTCTACAGAACATTTATAACTTATTGTTTTAAAAAGTATGGGCGTTTCTTAACGGACATTCCAACGGTCTTCCCAATAGACTATAAGTTCTTCCTTGGGAGGCTGTCTCTGTTACCTCCCCAATTTAAGGTGGTTTCCCTCAGGAGATGTTCCAGTGGCTCCCCAAAAGCAAAGAGGTTATCCTTCAGAAGGTACTCTAATATTTCCCCAGAAGAGGGCGTGTTTTTTTAAGGGGGATTGTTTTAAAAGGATGATCTAATTAGAGACCAAAACAACACTTTGAAAAATATATATATAACAGCCTCCATTTTTTCTTCATAATAAATAAACTAATATTAAAATATTACTCAAGTCCATGTGTATATTTTCAAAAGACATTGAACTGTTCCAATTGCTAATAGTCCAAGGCAAATCTTTAGAAGTTCAATGACGTAATATGCTAAAAATATCGTGTTTACGCAATATGAACAATGGACTTATGATCATGACGTCTCATTAGACAATACTTCGCAGATGGAATAAACTATTATCAGGTACATTTTGTGTTTATTTTTGTATATTCACATATGATAATACCTAGCATATCTTCACCATACAGTATACGTATTATTCAACAGTTATAGAGTTAAGCCGCAACGACGAAACTAAGCGAAACAAATACTGAAATAGTTGAACGAAATAAGAAAACCAAAAAAAAAAGAATGGGGGAGGGAACTGCCTATCCCGACCCGAAAAAGAAAACAGGGAAAGATAGAGGGTATATAAGCAGGCACTTAAAAAAAATATATGCTTATATTTTTATCTTTCAGAGTCAGGACTGACTGGAACTTTTAGAATGGTGTTAACCGGTCCTTCAGTAGAGTGAAAGGTGATTTATTTTTGTTCTTGTGTATATCAGTGCAGAGGGTGGAAAGCGAAAGAGTGGGCAAAAGTGTTAAAAGTATCTCCCACGATAAAACGTTCGAAAACATAAACAAGGAAACGAAAATATATATTTTTTAAATCGCTATGTTTACACATATAAGCTTTTCCATCTGATACATCTAAAAAATAAACGTTTTCTTATTGTAGGTATGGGACTAAGTGATTATGTCTGTGATAATGATTTATATTTGTTATCGGTATTTTTTACATAAATTTATAGCTACTGGAAATTCAATTGCGTATGCTCCATTCTTTTCACGAATGTGGTCCATACTTATGTGTGTCTAATATTTTCTATTCAAAGTTTTACAAAAAAAAAAACGCTTTTGGTGCGAATGTATCGAACCTACAGGAGTTTGAAATATTACAATTATTAACATAATAAATATATAAATTATTTTCTTTTTAATGTCCTTAACTTAGCATTACTTCTATGTCGTCTCGGTTGTTTCAAAGACAATTTAATAGTTATTTGGTTTAACTTAGTTTTTGGGCAAGATGAACTAAATTATCTAAAGTGAATTTTAACTAGCAAAGTTTCTGACATCGTACGTGTGTGTATTTGTAAGTTAGATTGGCTAAATGTCCTTAATGTATTTCGAACTCTCAGGGCAAAAAAAAACAATATTTTAGACTTATAACGACATTAACAAAAAATGAAAAAAAATGATGGAATTCTTTCTAACTAGCTGGAGTTTAATCTAACATGAGTCAAAGCTGTCACCAGAGAAGAAACGTCAACAGCTAGGCAATTGACATTCACAGTATTAGATTGAAACACTAGGTGGAGTACCCGTCGTTTGGATGGTAGTTATGTAAATTCATGATAAATGAAAGGTTATCTTAAACATGAAAAGCTGTATCCTTTGTACGTAATTATATCGAAACGCTAAAAACGCTCATAAAAATAGCAAAACACAACATGTGAAACTGCAAATTTGCATGTATCTCCCCATGGATAAAGACAAAAAAAAAACTTTATGCCAAGTTTGGAAAAGATTCATCTACAGAAGGTTAGGTAGAGTTAAAAACGCGCATGAAAACTGCAAAACGAGAAACACAAAACTCAAAATTTGTATGTAGCCCAGCATGAACCTAATGAACTTTCACACCAGATTGGGTGAAGACACATTTATCCACACTCTGCGAAGTAGTTACATGAACACTCAACAGACAGCAGCATTATTACATTTATAGAGATTATGTTAATCGGATAATGTGTTAAATTCTCTTTATCGATTTCGTTACAAAACATTTATTATTAAATTACTTTCCCGGAAAAGGCTTCGAAGAAGTCATATTTACATCGGCATTATTTAAGAGATAAACAAGCTTTTTATATGGCAACATGACCACATGCGAAGTTTGTTTGCTTTTGAATTTCGCGCAAAGCTACTGAAGGGCTATCTGTGCTAGCCGTCCCTAATTTAGCAGTGTAAGACTAGAGGGAAGGCAGCTAGTCATCACCACCCACCGCAAACTCTTGGGCTACTCTTTTACCAACGAATAGTGGGATTATTATAACGTCACATTATAACGCCCCCACGGCTGAAAGGGCGAGCATGTTTGGTGCGACCGGGATTCGAACTCGCGACCCCATGCGAAGTTAATAATTAGTTTACCACACTATATCTAATACGATTAATAATGTCTTAAATTGCTGCTTTATCTTCTTTAATTATTTTCGTTTTCGTTTATTCAGATCAATTATCGCCGTTTTCCAGATCTCTCGTGTTTCCACTTTTCATTAACTCTAATCTCTAGAAACTAACATGTTCTAGTTCTATCAACAGTTAGCTTAATTTTCTAACGAGCCCAATTCGTTTTTTGCATAGAGATAAAAAAAAGTGATTCGAATTAGTTCAAAAGTCTTTAAATTTAAAGTTTAAATATATGAACTAGAAATTTCACATAACAAGTTTGTTTGTTTTCGGCTCTCTGCAAATTATAAACTGGCAGACTAGGAAGGAAAAGCAGCTAGTCAGCAGTACCAATCCGCCAACTCTTGAGCTACTTTTATTAGACCGAATGGTAGAATTTGACTGTCACTCTTATTTTGCACGCACGGCCCTATGGTCCGGAGTGAGAATTGTTTGTCGGTAGTGTGGTGTGATTGATAGAAACAATGAGTCAACCTGTAGACTGTGCTTGGCTTTCGAGTAAGAGAACATTTAAGAATTTTGTTTTCGCTTTATTTCAGAGCAGAGGAACGTGTGTGTTTTTCTTATAGAAAAACCACATCAGGCAACCTGCTTTGTCCACCGAGGGGAAGCGAGCCCCTGATTTTAGCGTTGTAAATCCTTACCGTTGTCCCAATGGGAGACATTTTATAAAACGAGTTTTATTGATTTTATTAAAACATTAAAGAAAATATTTTCAGATTATGCCGGAGAATATTTACTTTTCCATATTTCTGAAAATTTAGCAATTATTTTGCAATTTTATTACGTGACTATTTTTCTGATAAAAAAGTCTTTTGTTGAGTTACAAAATCATCACCCTGAGAGCATGTGAAATATTTGGATTGTTTGTTTGTTTGTTTTTGGAATTTCGCGCAAAGCTACACGAGGATTATCTGCACTCGCCGTTCCTAATTTAGCAGTATAAGACTAAAAAGGCAGCTAGTCATTACCACCCACCGCCAACTCTTGGGTTACTCTTTTACCAACGATTAATGGGATTGACCGTAACATTATAACGCCCACACGGCTGAAAGAACGAGCTTGTTTGGTGTAACAGGTATTTGAACCCGCAACCCTCGGATTACAAGTCAAGCACCTCAACCACCTGATCAAGTCAGGGTCTGAAATATTTATATAAGGTTTTTTCGACAACGATTTTTTTATTTGGCATTGGTTAAAAAATATAAAAACACATAAAATTCCTTATTTTCATTCATCTATCTTGCTGAAAAGCTGCCCCCTGTTAATGGAAACTATCATTAAACTATAAATATATGTACATTTCCTTCTCTATTTCCAAATAACTATTTGGTATTAATAGTAATGAAGTTGTTGGGATAAATTACCACATCGTATCATTCTTACACCTATTTTACCATTACGTTTAGAGTTTAAGTCCGCCATGACCAGATGGTTAAAGCACTCGTAATCTGAGGGTCGCGGCTTTGAATCCCCGTCACACCAAACATGCTCGCCCTTTCATTCGTGGGGGCATTATAATGTGACGGTTATTCCTACTATTCGTTGGTAAAAGAATAGCCCAAGAGTTGGCGGTGGGTGTTAATGACTAGCTGCCTACCCTCTAGTCTTACACTGCTAAATTAGGGACGGTTAGCGCAGATAGCCCTCGTGTATTTTTGTGCGAATTTAAAAAAAAATATATATATAGTCTATTTTTCATTGGCTTATTTGTTTCTAGTGGAAAGCTAGACAACTAACTATTGGCCAGGTGGTTAGGGCAGTCGACTCATAATTCTGGGTGCGTTGTAATGCCATTGTCACTCTTACTATTCGTTGGTAAAAGAGTAGCCCAAGAGCTGGCGGTGGGTGGAGATAATTAGCTGCCTTCCCTCTAGCCTTACATTGTCAAATAAGGAACGTCTAGAACTGATAGTTCTCGTGTACGTTCGCTCAAAGATCAAAATAAACAATGAATAATTTGAATAATTACTATTGGCATTGTATGTCTTTAGGTTTATCAGGGACTTTAATTTTCATAGCCCTTACTCTGGAATTCATACGACATAAAATCATAAAGTTTAAGGATCATTTATTTGATAACGAAATGTTTTTATTATATGCTAATTTCTTTGAAGCAAGTTGAAACTTGTGATTAAAACGAATGATGCTAGACAATCATTTTTACAAAACCACCGACCTCACTCATTAAGAAATGTTACTAATAAAATAAATTTTCTTGCAAATAAAAGGTTACCAATACACTACTTGAAAAAAACCCACAAATATTCATTATGTTTTTGTATATTCGAAGAATTCGCTATTATAACGTTACAAATTTGCTGCGTGATCTTATAATGATATTGAGTTTGGTTTTACGGGAAAAAAATCACTTGTACTGGAATATTTCTTGTTTTACGAGTGCATTATGGGTAACTAATGACTTGTCAGAACAAAATCACTTGCCAATTTATTTCCAGTTTTTTCCAGGACAGTTTTGCTCCAGACATGTGCGATTTTATCAATTAGTAACTGTTTCTTTAATGAGCAGATTTCCTAGCCTAGCTCCAGTGTCGTCAAATATTTTACGTCTTTAATTTAGCCATTTTTACTATGTTATCTGTTATCGTTGTCTTCAATACTGACAGGTAAAATAATGACCCATAAACTCTTTCAATATATATTAAATTTCTTCTTATTAGTGCGACTAGTAACTGAATTAATTATGATAAAAATTGGGTTTCGATACCTGTGGTGGACAAAGGCCAAATCGCCAGTTAGGTTTGCCCTAAAAAACAAAAATATATTTTTATTAGAAGATGTCTGTTACTTGATGACGAGAAACCAACTTGAAGTAAAAATGTATCTGAAGACGGCTGGTATGGGTATATCTGAAGATGGCTGGTATGGGTATATCTCAAGACGGCTGGTATGGGTATATCTCAAGATGGCTGGTATGGGTATATCTCAAGACGGCTGGTATGGGTATGTCTGAAGACGGCTGATATGGGTATATCTCAAGATGGCTGGTATGGGTATATCTCAAGATGGCTGGTATGGGTATATCTCAAGATGGCTGGTATGGGTATATCTCAAGACGGCTGATATGGGTTTTAAAACTTTAATTAAAATAAAGTACAGAACAACGTTTCGACCTTATTAGGTCATCTTTTGGTTAACAAAAAGAGTTTGCAACTGACCGTTGTTGGGCACATGTCTTAGGAACAAGAGTATAAACAATTATGTTAAAGTTTTAAAACCTATATCTGAGAGTAAGTTTCTGTTCTTACTGCTATACTCAGACGACATACTTTCAGCTGCTGTGTTTTAAAAGTTAATAATTATCACAATATAATGTTTAATATTTAATATTTTTTTTACTCACGCTCTCTTAGTAGATTCCCTTCGCATAAAATAAAACCAGTAATATGTTATTTATTACCCATAAATCATGTTTAGTATTTTTTACCTAATTGCTTTGTTTTTTATAATGGAATAAATTTCGATTTCGCATAAAATTTACATTATATTATCCATCAGTGAGTGGATCGCAGGTGAGCCTGAAGGGTTATAGCACTAAAATCTGGGTTTCGATATCCATAATGGGCACATTACAGATATATAGATTTGTATAGATTTGTGCTTGGCAATAAATACACTCATCACCTTACTAGATTGTAAGTTTCATACTTATGTATGTAGTTAAACCATTAAATCATGGTAGGAAATGAAATTTAATATTTATAGCCCTCCAGTGGTATGTTTGGGAACTTATACCGCTAGAAACCGGGTTTCGATACCCGTGGTGACAAAAGCATAAATAGCCCATTGTGTAGCTTTTTGCTCAATTCAAAACAAACAAACAGATTTAAGATTTATAACTAAGTTGTTGTTACTGTTGCGATTTGAATTACGTAATGAAGTATTTGTGCTCGGCCCGGCATGGCCAGGTGGGTTAAGCCGTTCGACTCGTAATCGGAGGATCTCGGATTCGAATTCCCGTCGCACCAAACATGTTTGCCTTTTTAGCCCTTGGGGCGTTATAATATTACGGTCAATCCCACTGTTCGTTGGTAAAAGAGTAGCTTAAGAGTTGGCGGTTGGTGGTGATGACTAGCTGCCCTCCCTCTAGTCTTACACTGCTAAATTAGAGACGGCTAGCGCAGATAGCTCTCAAGTAGCTTTGCGCGAAATTCAAAGAAACAATCAAACAAACAGCTATCTGTGCTCTGTCCACCACGGAGAATCGAACCCCGGATTTTAGTGTTGTATATCAGTAAACTGAGGGACGACCCGTAATGAAGCCAACAGAAGACGTACGTTACTTTACATTAAAATGTAAGAAGTTAAGAAGTTGTTTCGACTACATCCTACATATTTAATGAATATTGTAATATAAATTTCTAAAATCTCTGTAACATTACGAAACATACGTAAAGCTTCATCAGAATTTTAACGAAAGAAAACAAACCAATAAAACTATATATTATATTATAGACCATATTATGCTATAGACTATAAATACTTTGTAATCAGAGAGAAAAGATATTTACAGAATGTAACGAAAAACGTAAAATGAAAATTATATATTTCTCCGATTTTAACACTTTCTCATGCAGGATAACAGGAAATCCCAGTGTTCTATAATACAACACCACGTGTTTTTTATTATTATTTTGAATTAAGATTTGACGAAAACGAAACGAGGCTAAACTGTATTGCGTCCATTGCATCGTTTTATTATGTTTTCTAATCCAGTGACTGCTACTTATCACGTGTGATTTTTAACGTGGCATTAATTTTGTAATACAAGTGTTTCGCATAGTATTACATAGAACGTTCCGGTTTTGTCAAGCAATATACAGACTGAGAGAAACAGAATACCATTGTTGTGATGGAACAAAAAAATAGCAGTTTACCCCTTTTTCAACACCTGGAATTGTTGCCTTACAATGGT
Organism: Tachypleus tridentatus; assembly: GCF_004210375.1. Classification (NCBI taxonomy): domain Eukaryota; kingdom Metazoa; phylum Arthropoda; class Merostomata; order Xiphosura; family Limulidae; genus Tachypleus; species Tachypleus tridentatus. Next base: position 18,221,175 of record NC_134826.1, read on the forward strand.
ACAATCTTTTACAGAATAACTCTTGTTTTCCTTGTAAAAATACAAATTGTCTATTTTAAATAAATTTAGAACAATTCATTATTTTGTTTTATTATAAATCTTTGGTTTGCCAGTCTGGCTAATAGTGGTTATATTAGAATTTAAAAAGTGGTAAATAATCCTATTTTCTTTATTGGTTTGTCAGTCTGGTTAATAGTGGTTATAATAGAATTTAAAAAGTGGTAAATAATCCTATTTTCTTTATTGGTTTGTCAGTCTGGTTAATAGTGGTTATAATAGAATTTAAAAAGTGGTAAATAATCCTATTTTCTTTATTGGTTTGTCAGTCTGGTTAATAGTGGTTATATTAGAATTTAAAAAGTGGTAAATAATCCTATTTTCTTTATTGGTTTGTCAGTCTGGTTAATAGTGGTTATAATAGAATTTAAAAAGTGGTAAATAATCCTATTTTCTTTATTGGTTTGTCAGTCCGGTTAATAGTGGTTATAATAGAATTTAAAAAGTGGTAAATAATCCTATTTTCTTTATTGATTTGCCAGTCTGGTTAATAGTGGTTATATTAGAATTTAAAAAGTGGTAAATAATTCTATTTTCTTTATTGGTTTGTCAGTCTGGTTAATAGTGGTTATAATAGAATTTAAAAAGTGGTAAATAATCCTATTTTCTTTATTGGTTTGTCAGTCTGGTTAATAGTGGTTATATTAGAATTTAAAAAGTGGTAAATAATCCTATTTTCTTTATTGGTTTGTCAGTCTGGCTAATAGTGGTTATAATAGAATTTAAAAAGTGGTAAATAATTCTATTTTCTTTATTGGTTTGTCAGTCTGGTTAATAGTGGTTATAATAGAATTTAAAAAGTGGTAAATAATCCTATTTTCTTTATTGGTTTGTCAGTCTGGTTAATAGTGGTTATAATAGAATTTAAAAAGTGGTAAATAATCCTATTTTCTTTATTGGTTTGTCAGTCTGGTTAATAGTGGTTATAATAGAATTTAAAAAGTGGTAAATAATCCTATTTTCTTTATGTCCTTACAGAAATACTTCACAAAGTTGTACAATTTGTTCTTAATTCGCTTAGCATACAAGATAATAGATTTATCTTCATGATATTACTAGTGATATTCAATTTTAATTAATTAAAACTCTTAATTGCTCATTCTGTTTATAACTGTTGTAAGATAATAAGGTTCCGGAAGAGGATGTCCGTTAAAAGATATTTTTTTATTGTTTAATAAAGAATATAAAATGTCAAATTTTGAAATGGGAAAGGCAGCTTCACTGCATAATGCGTGTTTTATTTTTATTTTGCTGAAAATTCTATGACATATCATAATCAGGCGAGCTTTTATTTGGACACGTTAGAGACAGATGAACTACTGGACGTATACACACAGTATAATATTTCTTACAGATTATTATAAGTAATAATTTACTTATGAAATGCCTTCTCTTAATCTTTCCAATCCTTGAAACAGCCTTCTTTTACAAACAAAATTTAAATAGTTTTTAAGTTATGATATAACAACAGCAACTCAAGACTTGTCTTATTAAAATAATTTAGTAGAAAGATTAATTTGTGAAAGCTCTAATTCTTCTAACATTAAATCATGAAATTTAATCTGGATAACTTCTGTACTAAAATTTACAAAGGATATAACAGTTTTTGTCGACTATTCTATATCAACCCCCAAAATGAATTTCTCAGCCCATGCCTTTCCCTTGACTTTTGAAACATTTACGTGTTAACTATTGATGTGTTAGTGTTTTAGAGCAACTGTTTAACTCTTAGAAAATAAACTTAACACTGATAATACTGTTGCATTTACAAATGTATAGATTACGAGTATCTGAAAATCAAAGAGGCGAGGAACAAAAATAAAAGAATTATTCTGTTTTTTATTACTGTACACCAATGAGAAGTTAAAATTTCCCACAAAAGACAGTGATACGACGTTTATTGGTTATTTCACTTTAATTTTACACCAATAAAGGATTTATTTCTCTAATCACCCATCCTCCTGTGAAACAGAGGTAAGTCTGTTGAAAATCCGATGTTCGATTCCTCGCGGAGAACACAACAGGTAGCCAATAAACAACAACAACAATTATTGCTACAAATGAATCTGTGAACATATAAATAAACTGACTTGTCGTAAAGCGCTCCATTTGCATTATTCAGATATAAGAAATTAAAGGAAAGTGCATACAATGCTCTACATAGAACCTTTTTTGTTATCGTTTATGTGTGAAATAGTACCTATTTTATGTTTAATACAAATAGTTTATGCGCACAGTGTACAAAAAGCCACGCCTTAAACAGCTAGAGTCGACGTCCATTCTGTATGTTCTATAGCCTTTCAGCCGCCTAACAGAGACGACACGAACACTACGTGCTCTAGGCTATAACAATGGAAATCAGTTCAACATGATGGATAATTCTTAAAGATAGTAATTTGAATGACATTTCTAAATGATTTACAGAGCAAAGAGAGAAATAGTGGGTAGAAACACTGGCGCGGAGCCAATAATGCTTTAGGCCTGTAAATATTTTCCCCACTTCGTTAACATAATTGGTTTTTCTTGATTTATTCTTTATCAACCAAAATAAAACAAAATAACGAATATATCACATTACTGTATAATTAGAACAAGTAAAAATAAATACAAATGTTGCATACTTTTCTTTGTGAGCTGTTTTTTTTAGAATTTTCCCAACAAATGTAAATTTGAAAGAATAACAAAATGACTTCCTGCGTTTCCTTCTGTTATACCAAAGATGTTTAGAAAGGCAATGAAAAGTTACAATGTGTTCTTGAATATTTATTTTTGAGATAAAAATACATAATTTCTGTTTGTATCTATGTCTTCCGTTTTCTTTTTTTACTCTTATCAGTAGATAATTACTTAATAAACTAATTTATTCGAACTACTTAAACACACTGGGGAAAACTGTTATCGCGTTATTTAATTTACTGTCATCAAGCTGGTTTTGTCTTTATTTTTGTCAGGCCCAGCATAACCAGAGGGTTAGGATGCTCGACTCGTAATCCGAGGGTCGTGGGTTCGAATCCCGGTCACATCAAACATGCTCGCCCTTTCAGCCGTGCGGGCGTTATGAAGTGATGGTCAATCCCACTATTTGTTGGTAAAAAAGTAGCCCAAGAGTTGGCGGTGGGTGGTGATGAGTAGCTGCCTTCCCTCTAGTCTTATACTGCAAAATTAGGGACGGTTAGCGCTGATAGCCCTGGTGTAACTTTGCGCGACATTTAGAAAAAAAAGGTTATTTTTGTCCCCCAATGAGCCACTGGTACGTATGCAAACTTACAACGCTGAAAACTGTGTTTCGATACTCGTAGTGGGCAAAGCACAGATAACCAATGGTGTAGCAATAGGCTTAACTACAAACAAACATATCTTTATCTTCATTACATATCTTTATCTTCATTCAATTGTCAAACTCACTCCTATTGTATCGTTTTGATCTGTATAAAAACAAGCTGTTATAATATTACTATACATCTACTTCCACAAGTAAAAAAAAATCACAGAAAAAAGTAACATTTCAAAACGTGCACAAGCGAAGTTGTTTTGGAATTTTTTAAATTAATAAATGTTTATTTTATTAAAACTGTGTATAATATTTGTTTATAAGGTTGATTTTAAGCTACACAATAGTCTCTTTGAACTCTGCTAATCAAGGAGGGTATCGAACCTCGGATTTTAGCATCGTAAAACTGCAGACTTATAGCTGAGCTACATACAGCAAATACAGTTTTGAAACACGTGAAATTCGGAAGTATATTCCACAGATAAGAAACGTTTAAAACTGTGTAACCTTAGAAGTTTTGTTTGATTTTGATACCACGTCATCAACGGTGGATGATGACGTTTGCTTTGATAAATAAATTAATTTTTAAAACAAGCAGTTATTATTTCTTACTAATACATATATGATGAGTGAGATGGAAAATGTTCATATGAAGAACCTCTTTAGTTCCTGCAATATGATTCGCTGAGCTGTATGATTTAGAAAGGGGTGGACGTTTTCGATTGGTTAAAGTACAAACGTGAGGATTCGTGTTCCTGAAAAAAAAAATCGCGTGTCCTAGTTTAGGGTCGTGGGATCACATTAGAGTACCCCAAGACAAGGCGGAGAGTGCTATTAATAGCTGCCTTCCCTCTAGCCTATTAGTTCAAAATGAAGAACTGCTAACATAGACTGTCTTCGTCTAGATTTACACATGTGGATGTATATATTGTTGCGCGTATGCACCTACATAAATATAGATTTGCTGTATGTTCACCTAACTACTTTCCAGGGTTTCAATGAATCTTCATAAAATCTAGCATGAAGGTTTATCGGGTCTATTTAGAGATACACTCAGACTTTCAGTTTCACATTTTGTGTTTCGCAGATTTTATGAGCGTTTTTTTTTTTGTAAGTACATATGAAAGAAGCACCTTTTCACGTCCTGGAATAATTTTTACTCTAACTAGTTATTAATAGATGAATAAGTTGATATATAACTTAACTTCTGTTGTAAAACACACATTTTCTTAAATTGCTTAAAATATATTTTCTTATAAATTGTTTGGTTTGGTTTGTTTGGAATTTCACGTGAAGCTACTCTGGGGCTATATGCGCTAGCCGTCCCTCATTTAGCATTGTGAGACTAGAGGGAAGTCCACTAATTATCACCACCCACCGCCAACTCTTGGGCTACTCTTTTACCAACGAATAGTGGGATTGACCGTCACATGATAACGCCCCCACGGCTGAAAGGGAGAGCATGTTTGGTGTGACAGGGATTCGAGCCCGCGACCTTCGGATTACGAGTTTAGCGCCTTAACCACCTGGCCATGCCGGGCTTATAAATTGTTTGAAACCTGTGTTGTTATTTTTTGTTATCATATCAAACTAAATGTACCCCGCTAGAACAGCGGTAAGTCTACGGATTTACAACGCTAAAATCAGGGGTTTGATTCCTCTCGGTGGACTCAGCAGATAGTCCGATGTGGCTTTACTAAATTAAACCAAATATTTTCCAATACGTTTCTATGTTTGTTCGAACATTAAAAGAACGTGTTACTAAAATCCAAGTTTTCCTGAAAAAAAAAATCACATAAAACGCAAATTTATTTTTACTTGATATGTTCAATTTTTATTAATTTATTCATTTTGTATTCCAGCTCAGAGGAAGAGAAAATAATTTCATATTTATCTTTTGTGTCTCACGAGAGATGCAGCACGGGATGGTCAGGTGGTTAAGGCACTCGATCGTAATCTGAAGGTCGTGGGTTCGAATCCATGTCCCACCAAACATGCTCGCCCTTTCAGCCGTGGGGGCATAAAAATGTGACGGTCAATTCCATTATTCATTGGTAAAAGAGTAGCTCAAGAGTTGGCTGTGGGTGGTGATGACTAGCTGTCTTCCCTCTAATCTTACACTGCAAAATTAGGGACGACTAGCGCAGATAGCCCTCGTGAAGCTTTAAAACAAACCACAAAATGTGCTTTTCTTTGTAATACCACAGATAAGCTCATTGGTTTCTAATACTTCACCAAGGTTTCGGGATTAAAACCACAATTTTCTATAATCCATGTTCTATTCTTTCATCGTCAAGTCGAGTTCTGGTGTTGTCCGAAAAGCCTTTTAGGACAGCATTCGGACTTCAAACCGCAACGTTTTGTTTTAGTGTTCTTACTTAAGCATTGAAGTAGATGCGAACTGCGCATTATAAACCTATTCCCTGCTATGGCACAAGACATTTGATATACAGCATACCAGAGTATTATTTGAGCTCAGACAACAACGGAACACAGTATTTGAGTTCATGGTAATTTCAACTTATGAATGAAAGCCAATTAACGAGAATATTGCCAATAGTATAACAATCATTTTACGATTTTAACCACGACTTAACTGTTTGACGCATTACGTCATCAGTATCTTCTTTAACACTATTAAACGAGAACGTTACGTCCGCTTGTCAAAAAATCAAAAATTGTTCTAAATTGTATTCAAATACCCGTATTAACCAAACAGTGTTGTTGGTTTTTTTTCAACTTGAACAATGATAATGAAATTAAAGTAATGAAGCTAGTAGATAATTACTCTGAATAACCCGTAATTCTCAGAATCAATTTTGTATAAACATGCGAAAGCAAAAAATAAAATTACTTATACTGTAATATCAGATATGGAGAAAAGCCAGAGGAGAAAGGTAGGTAAATAAGATAGTGATATGCATTTGGTCGAGACTTTTATCCTTGTAATGAAAACGATTGTGATTGGACAAATTCACCAAAAATCGTCCTATAAACTGGAGTTTTTCTCTCTGCTCTGTTTTGTACAGAAATGCTCACCCCCAGTGTAATTGATTAAACCCACCAGTTTGGAAGGAAATACAATGTTCACTATCTATCAGCCCTAGCTGCCATGCTCCACGAAGCACGTTTAGATGCTTAAAGCAGCGGGCTACGCTGGACTTGACAGGTAATACAGCAAAGCTTATTATAGTTCGTCACTTACAAAATGGCGGCTTTTGTGAAAGGTTTACAGAGCGTTGCGGTTTAAATTACTTTAAGTAAAGGAAAAGTCTTGTGAGGGGTTAGGTCTTGGTGATTATTTTCTAGGCGGCATGACTGAAAGGCGACGTTGTCTGTAGTGTATTAAAACTCGCCAAAAAATAAATAGCCCCAACCTTCTGACACATTAATTCCAAATACATGTATTTAATAATGCGATTTGTAATTTTACATGGAGACTTTGGAGGGGGGGGGGAGATCTCGCGGCAGTGATAAGCAAGTAACACGTGTTACGTGCTGTAAACATTTAAAGTTAATTTAATTAGTAAAATATAACAATTGTTTAACTGTGTTCAGCACCAGCAAATTTAATAACATAGAATATATTAACGATTTTTTTGTAATTGTTTTAATGGTTTTGAAATAACATTTTTAATATATTATTTTTATTTGCTATACGATATCATGAGTAACTGAATGTACAAGCCATTGTACAATTTCTTCTGAATTTTTTTTGAGTTTATCTGATCTGTCCATGTCAAAACATACCTTTGATTTTAGAGTTTAACGTGATAATGTATTATTATGTTTTATAACTCCTTTTAATGACAGGCGAAAATATTATTAAAGTCTTTCTGTATTATTTACTCTAAGTTTATCAAAAAAAAATAGTTATGTTTGTTTCAAGCCGCACTCAGATATTATGTAGAAATATCCAATTTATTTTACAATTTACTACAATATTTTGTGAAAAGAAAATTTAGTTGTTAATAACACTTGTTTTGTTAATGACACTTGTTTTGTTAATAACGCTTGTTTCTATGGCTACGTATAAGACATTCGTTTTTCATTATCATAAAGAATTCGTGGTGATGAACGTACCTTGTAGCTGAAAGCTAGGTTTTCAACTGCACTGGGTGTTTTATAAAAGACTACATACGGGAATATATTTTTATCATTCTTACTTGATACACAAATACTGTTTTGATAATATTATGTGTTCGTATTAAAACCGTATCTGAATAAATACCACAGCACTTAGCTTAACATTTTGAGTATGAGCTATCAATAAACGTAATACAATAATTTTGAAAATACTCAGCATTATGTTGAGCTCTGAACAGACTGCAGTGCCCCCAGTGGCTCATTATTAAATCTGAAAGCTTATGATACATATGATACATATTAGCTGACGAGAAAACGCATATTTTACCAGTGGCCTTCTTTGCTTTCACGTTCTTTGAACGCAGCAACTTTTATTTATTTCAAACTTGACAAACGTGTATTATTTATTCAGTATAATTCGTATACGTAACACATTTTTTTTTATAGATTATGAAGGATACAAAATTAATGATGTGTTAGCTTTCTCTATAGACTGTTTATATAGAATGTAATTTGTTTCTAACTGAATGGTTCTCCAGTAGAATGCATCATAAAGAAATTTAGGAGCAATATTAATTGAATACAAACAGCAGATAAAAGTGCTGAAAGTTAAACGAATTCATAAAACAGATAAACATTGTGTTATTACACTTAAAATTGTTTTGCACATGTAAGTAAAGTCTGTCAGCATTAGAAGTTGTTTACAGTGTGTATCTCTGTAACGAAAACACCAGATATTCACATGATGAGCTAATCTAAGGAATGTATTCCTTGCATATATAAAGAGGAATCAATTCGAAACGTTAGAAACCAACGACATTAAAATTACGTGCCCCCCCACCAACAAAAAATATCCAACAAGAAAACAAGACTGGATTGTAGAAAATAAAATTTAAAAATAAAAATGTGTTAAAGAATCGTGTATAAGTTTCCTAGAAGGTAGACATATTAAAAATACATCAGTTAGTAAGTGTAAATACTAAAAAAAATATTGGAGCCAGCAGACTTTTCGTGTGACTAATAATAATAAAACATATTACCCATAATAATGGTCAACTTGTGTGTATAATTATCTGATTTCTGCCGATAAGAAAAGCGAGACAAAATGTAACTTTTTCCCTTCCCTCTTGCTAAACCGTTCTTTATAGAGTTTGTATTACAAACGCCATTTACATAGAAGAAAAGATATAACACTACCACATAAGAGCGTTGCATACCCCAGAATCTGTGTACGTGGGCCATGTCGGTGCGGGCCAGCTAAACGTAACTGTTATCGTAAAATTACGACCAAATAAATCCTAGTCAATTTGTTTCAAATCACCTAACGGTTTCTGTGCTTTTTAGTATGACTCATTATAGGACTTTAAGACCTCGTAAGTTTCGTTCAAACACTCAAAATAAGTCAGTCAGCTCAACGAACGAAAACTTTTTATTTGACTACATAAACTTTATTTGACTAGAATAAGTTTAAAGAGTTGTGAAACTAACAACGGAATATCTCTATCGCGATTTGTTAAACTTGACCTCCGTGCCTTATGTTAGCGCGGGGTTCTAAAAAGAAACGGCATTTTAGTGCCCGTAATGACTGAACGTTTCGAATCCTTTTACGTTCAAATCATGAATTCTCAAAGGGAATAATCTAATATTCATTCCACTAGATGCAAAAAAACAAAAAAAGAAACCCATGTTGAGAAAGTATGCCTGTTTTATTTTAAGATACATTCTTCTCAGGCCTTAGTTTAAATATAACTACTCGGAGCAAGTAACAGTGATATTGTGCAATTGCCAGAGATGCACATGGCAAGATACCTTTTCGGATCTATTCGGATTCTACAGATCAAACCCTTATCTACAGTAGAGAAGAGTGCGTTTTTCATTTGTTTCTTTCGTGGTTTTCTTTTTTTTTTTTGTATAGCACTTATGGATCGAGAATGTCTGTACCTCGTGCAACAGAATTAGTGTCCGCCACCTATAATTTATAAAAGTGACAAGTTTGTGAAAAAATAAGAACTATAATAGCTGTCTTAATGTCAGGGAGAAAATTCAGACGGAATCGTTTGGTGGTGACTCCAAAGGCGGTAGGATACATGCACGAGAAAAGAGTTCGCCGCCGCACATGAAGAACTCTGATTGGTCAATTGTTCCCTTCCGGGAAGTCCTTGCGATGTGTATACATAGCAGCCATGGCCAAATTTAATCCAACACTTTTACTTGAGTAAAAAATAGAAATTCAAAATCTGATGTCGAAAGGAGCGAGGGTGGTGGTCAGACATGATGAACTCTTACTTTGATCAGTCTGGTTTTTACAATAGTCAGGGTGCAGCGGAACAACCATACCGTTTCCCGCAAGGACTTCTTGTTCCGCCGTATCCGCAACCTAGCGCCGCCGCCCGTGCAGCGCACGATCCTGGCTTCGGCGACACCACAGGGACATCAGCATCCTCCTGTAAACTATACACCGCAGTAAGCCCAGACCCAACCGTAGCTTTCAAACCCGAGTGTTTGGTGAAGGAGCAGAACGGGTTCAATATGGCTGTAAAAGACATGTCCACCTGGCCGCCAGGAGCACTGACCGGTGTCCGAGCTGCAGCAATGAGCAACGATGCCGTGCGGCCTTTCCCTGGAGATAGCGGGGCTTCTCCGCGTGTGTCAGACGCATGGACAGCTTGCTACCAAAACACCAGTGCCATGTCTCAGGCCAATGCTTTTTATCCTTGGATGGCAATGGCAGGTTGGTAATTTTTTATAATATATTTTAAATATCATAGCGAAAGAAAAAAATTGTCTTCAACTCGCTTTCGAACTGTAGAGGGTTTTCACTCACAAAATAGCTAACCTGTGTTTCATTGATAGAGGGTTTTCACTCACAAAATAACTAACCTGTGTTTCATTGATTATTATTTATAATTCTCGAAATATGATTTTCTCATATTATTAAAAAACAAATCTGACCTCAGGTTCTCATCACGTTTCTTGAAATAAAACACGGATTTGTCTACAAAAAAAATACTTAAAGTGTGTTCGAACGAATATAAACAGAACTTCCAAAGACACGTGGCAAAATAGTAGATTCGTAATATCCCGCGTCTCATTACATAACACTACAGGTCTTCAGTCAAATGTCCCATTACAGTTAAGCGTTACAGGAAAACTTACTTCTGGCTAACCTAACCGCCCTACTGACGACCACAGAAAGTAAGATTGCTTAGTTTACACGAATTTCAAGAATGGTTGTTAACTAAACAGCTTTTCTTTTGTTAAACATCAAATGTAATGTTACAAAGAATAAACTAGCAGAGTATTGGATCAATATTTTAAATCGGGTGATTTTTTTAACACTGTGTTTATGGGGTAGTTATTACTTGTAACACGGTATTCGATAGTGAGTAATTCTTTGTCTATACCTTTTAAATCTGAGAGGGGCCAGACACATATTGTGACAGATATTATATTGGTAAATCGATCTGATTGTCCTTAACGCTCATCAATTGGAACTAGTGATAAATTTTCCAAATTACCTGCTATCTGAGAAATCAACGATTAAAATCTCATGCAGTTCGTGGGTACGAAGCTGACGAACCACCTTCACTTAGTATGTTTGCCTCGTTCGGACTGGCCATTGTAAAGCCAAGAGTTTCAAAACGTCGTTAGAGCTGTTTAAGTTCGTGAAGGTAAGAAGTTCCACGTGGAAGAAACCAATTACACTTTAAAAACTTGATATTGGTGATAAAAAATACAGAAAACGATAAGGTGTGAGTGTTTATGACATAAGAAAGTTAATTTTTTTTCTTAAAAAAAGGTTTTAAACATTGAAATACATAAAAAAATAACTTTGTTATATCTTGCCTAACCAACCAAAGAGTAAAAGTAGGCGTGGAGAAAAATGCGGGAGTGAATCAAGATAGAATGTTCATCACATATTCAAGATAGAATGTTCATCACATATTCAAGATAGAACGTTCATCAGATATTCGAATAGTTTAAGTTCATTGTAATATCATTCTTAAAATTCCACTAAAATTGAAACATCACGAAATGACAATAAAAAGCTGAAATCTACACATTTGTGTACCTAATAAATTTGGGCCAACAAAATTTGAGGAATATGAAGTAATCAATTTGTTTGTGTGTGTGTGTTTTGTTTTGTTTTCACTAGACAACAGCTAATTGTTCACACTTAGTGAAATTATGGTTCATTAATAAATACAATAGCTGGAAAGCTATCTTCTCTGAAGAGACTATTGAACAGTATTTATATAGTCGCGTATATGAGCAATACAATTGTTAATCAGCTGTTTAGAATATCTGATTACATTTTGTATCAGTATAGAGGTAACCGCGATTTTCGAACGATTCAAGTCGCATGTTTTAAACAACACTTTATATAGTTTCTATATGACGGTTTTTATGCCATTGAAAATGTTTTCACCCTTTGCTTATTGTATTTTATTGGCTATTTGGTTTATGAGGACGTTTGTGAGATATTTATGAGTCGTCGTTTCTAAACGTCTTAGCAAACCCTATGAGCACGGGAAGCAAGCCAGCTGGCATACCCGGACACTCTAAATTGATTGAATAAAAATAGATGAAAGAGAATGAATTTTTATTCAAGTGCTGAAAAAAATTAGCTTATCAAGAAATAAAACCTAGTTTCAAACGAGTTGTGGTTTTGATATTACAGTCATGGTTAACTTAAATCCACCTACATGGTAATATTATGAATAGTTTAGCATATAGTTGAAAAATGTTCTAAAATCAGCTTGTCTTTGATAGTTTTCAGGAGTGAGGGGTTTCAGAGGATTAAAAACACCCCCTTCTTATTTTATGACTGGTTTTTATACATAAAAAAAAAACATGTTTTTAATAATTCAGATATTCATATGGTGTTATTAACTTGTAAATATGTTTGATTAATAATGGCGTGTTAGATGGAATATAAAATACATAATTTCCGAAACGAAAATATTAATATAGACTGTTTCTTTAAAATATCGTGAGTACCAACAACTTAAACATAGTTATTTCGAATTTCTTGCGTATTTGTTACATTGAGATCTACATGAGTTTGCTCGGCATGGCCAGGTGATCAAGGCACTCGACTCGTAATCCGGGGGTCGCGAGTTCGAATCCTTGTCACACCAAACATGCTCGCCCATTCAACCGTGGGACGCTATAATGTGACGGTCAATCCCACTATTCGTTGGTAAAAGAGTAGCCCAAGAGTTGGCGGTGGGTGATGATGACTATCTGCCTTCCCTCTAGTTTTACACTGCTAAATTATGGACGGCTAGCGCAGATAGCCCTCGTGTAGCTTTGCGCGAAATGTAAAACAAACAGACAAACAAACCTGTCTTTATTAAAGCACTATTCGTTTTGAAAGTAAAGTTAACGTTCATTGGTTATCTTGTGAAGCCTCTAATTCTGCTAGAAGTGACCATTGTTGACCTTGCTTTCGATTTTAATTTTTAAGAACCAAATACTTCAGTATTCTCAACTTTTCCCAACGTTTCAATTGCCACCGACAGCTGTCACCATCTTGCAAAGAAGAAGTACTCCGTTAGGGCTCACTTGACCAACTTTGGAGCAGCGGGAGGCTTGGGGAGGGAAGCGGAAGGGGGCAGGGAGACAAGAAAGAAATTCCAGACAACTTGTGGTATTGGTTTTTTTTTAAGAGTTCTGTGACAGTTGCTTCTCAGTTTTGACATAATAGCATGAACTGCAGGGAAATCTTAGATTCTAAGGACTACCAACTAGTATTTACTCTTGTGTACGGCATTTTCTATAGTTGAATATCGTAAACGAACAAAATACGTATTTAATTTTTTTGGTGCTTAGAAACTAACATATGAATAATTCTTGAAGACGAGAAAGCCACTTGAAGTTAAAACGTATCTCATCTCAGAACGGCTGGTACGGGTATTAACACTTTTACTAATAAAGCAGAGAACAACGTTTCGTCATTCTTAAGTCAGCTTGAGATCGAAACGTTGTTTTCTGCTTTATTAGTTTGTTTTTTGAATTTCGCGAAAAGCTACACGAGGGCTGTCTGCGTTAGTCGTCCCTAATTTAGCGGTGTAAAACTAGATGGAAGGCAGCTAGTCATCACCACCCACCGCCAACTCTTGGGCTACTCTTTTACCAACGAATAGTGGGATTGAGCGTAACATTGTAAAGCTCCCACGGCTGAAATGGCGAGCATATTTGGTGCGACTGGGATTCGAACCCGTGACCCTCGGATTACGAGAAAGGCAGCTAGTCATCACTACCCACTGCCAACTCTGGTGCTACTCTTTTACCAACGAATAGTGGGATTGAGCGTCACATTATAATGCTCCCACAGCTGAAATTGCGAGCATATTGGGTGCGACTGGGATTCGAACCCGTGACCCTCGGATTAGGAGGAAGGCAGCTAGTCATCACTACCGACCGCCAACTCTGGTGCTACTCTTTTACCAACGAATAGTGGGATTGAGCGTCACATTGTAATGCTCTCACGGCTGAAATTGCGAGCATATTGGGTGCGACTGGGATTCGAACCCGTGACCCTCGGATTACGAGTCGAACGCCTCAACCCACCTGGCCATGCCGCACCTGCTTTATTAGTAAAAGTGCTAATACCCATTTCAGCCATTGTGAGACACATTTTTAACATATGAATATATTAAAAACTAACGGGTTTTTTACAACATTTGTGACTGACATACCTTTGTGACTTTTTATTGATTCTCAAATAGGTAAGAAACTTACCTATATATCATATGTATATCTTATATCAAAAATCATTGAATCAATCTTACCAATCACAAAATATGATTTTTAGGCTGAAGATGTCTTTGTCCTTTTAACACTTTTTAGCTCTTGCGCAACGAAAATTTTATTTTACAAATATATTTTTTTGCCATTGTTGATAGAGGGGTGCTTTTGTCTTTTTAGTGGTTGATTATATTTCATGTGAAATAAAAAACAACAAAAAACATAGTCACTATTTTTTCAACTAATTCCAGGTTACTTTATAGTTTCAATTCACAATATTCAGTCTGCAAGCGTTCGAAAGCAGTTGGCCAGGTGGTTAGGGCTCTCGACTTCCAATCTAAGGTTCGAATCTCCCACCCACATAATATGCTTGCCTTTTCACGCATAGGAGTGTTGTTATGTTACTGTAGATTACACTCTTGGTTGTTGAAAGATTAGCCCAACAGGTGGCGGTGGATGGTGATGAGTAGCTTCCTTCCCTCTAATTTTACATTGCTAAATTAATGACGGGGCGTGTTAAAGCGTGCCACTCGTAATCTGAGGGTCGCGGGTTCGCATCCCCGTCGCGCCAAACATGCTCGCCCTTTAAGCCGTGGGGGCTTTATAATGTGACGGTCAATCCCACTATTCGTTGGTAAAAGAGTAGCCCAAGAGTTGGCGGTGGGTGGTGATGACTAGCTGCCTTCCCTCTAGTCTTACACTACTAAATTAGGGACGGCTGGCACAGATAGCCCTCGAGTAGCTTTGTGCGAAATTCAAAAACAAACAAACAATTAATGACGGCTAACGTAGGTAGCCCTCATGTAGTTTCGTGCCAAATTCACACCAAACTAAAGCATGAAAACAGTAAGCATCATGGGGAAACATTACACGTTAAAGACAAATTTGGTATCTTGTTTGAGCAGAAAACTTTGTGCTATTGATATGGAAGTAGGAATTAACTACACTAGGAGATTATGTCAAGTTTTCCCTGGAGAATAAAATGTTTTTATCCATAAAAGGAAACGTTTTTAGCCTTAAAGCTTTTGAATGGGTTCAAAACACCATAATTTTTAAATGGAGGAAAGACGTCATAACAATTTATATGTGAAAATAAAATACTTTTACCTGAGTCGCTTCACAGTGAAAGGCAGTTATTACAGTTATTGTTTTGAGCTTTTGTGCTAACAAAAACGAATTTTTGATATATCATTCTTTCAAAATATCATATGATAAATTAAAATATATTGTAATTTCTTAAACTGATATACTTTTCGCGAAAGATGGACATCCAAATAATTTTTTTTTCACTGGCTAAAAATAATGACATACTATTTATGACGTTCAAGGTGGCTATTAATGTGCCCTCTAGCGGTGAAAGTTAAAATGTCTTTTTCTTTTTTTTGTTTTTTCAGATCGTACCTCTTTGGTATCTGACACGAAATATTTAGAAAAACATTAAAATAACTACAAACAATGAAAATTCAGCTATCAACAATTCTAATCGATGTCTTTATTGGTTAAAAAATAGTATGTTTGAAACTATAAAGAAATGTTAATGCAATCTTCTGGTAAGCATAAATAAAAGTTTATCTGATAAAATGCTATAGTATCAAAAATTATCATTAAGACTAAAAGCGGGGTAATTCTTAAAAATTATTAATATTATGTCTAGTTCTGTGTAATAGGAAGTTAACGCATGAAATTAGATTCTCAAGTCTTTGCCAACCATGGTATCTTGTTTTCTATTTATGATGTGATGGGTGACTATAGCTCGATGAATTACCTGCGATTCATTTAATACGCACTGTTGTGACAACCTGTTCTAAGTCACACAAGCGCAATTAGAGGGAGATACGTTAATTTAGTTTGTCACATAAATTAGAAGGAAAATTGACAGTAGCTTTACAAAATATTATAAAAACTACTCCGTTAATTAGAATATTAAAGTTTTAGATATAAGAAACATTTTTTTGTTAATTAACTGTATAATTAGAACATCTAAGTAAGAAATACAAGTTAACTTTAGTAGTGCTAAGCCTACATGGTATAAAGGTTTCAGCAACTTCCTATTTTCTGCGTATATATATTATGTATATATTTCTTGATTTCATTTCTATATAAACTCCAAAATATCAACCTTATAAAATGGTTGCTCAAATCGTTTAAACTTTCAATTATGATAATAATGGCTCTCATCGTCAATTATTTAATAAATGAGGCCCTGTGATTAAAACTAGCTAATTACTGGGCCATACGTATGGTCATTGGTTAAGATTCTGTATAACATCAGTTTTAAAGCAAATTTCACTTTATAGCCCGCAATCTAGTTAAGAAGTCTCCTACTGCTAAACGTGATGTTGCAGCTAAGCTACTGACTGTTGGATATTAAGTCTTCTACTTATCACAGTTGCTGTACACGTCATAACAGCATTTTAATACAACAAGAAACCATTAAATAGTGTTGAAAATATGCCTCTTTATTATACAGTGCTGAAATATAATTGAAGGTTCCTTGCTGGGGATTAATATTCTATGGCGTAGAATTCCTCGTCAGAATGGTTCTAGTCATCCTCTATATTACGCTACATTTCTTATAAAATTAATAGAATGTCAACAGACTGCAAACAAATTCCCCTAAAAGCTTCGCAGTTGTAATTCATATTTAAAGTTTTCACCACCAGCAGAGTGGAGACCTAACAGTGTTAAAATAAAGGTTTAGTTGTTGTTTCGTTGCACTTCCAGAACTGGATCGAGTAATATGAGAAAAAATACTTACGTGAATGTTCACAGTTTACATTTATAAGAGGATGTTGTTATTATATTATCGAGTGCATCTTCAATGACCACTGGGTTTAAAACGATTGTTTTATTTGTTCTCTTACAATAATTGATAAAAACAAAACAGATCATGTTATATAAGTAATAATAAAATATACATAGTTCACAAGTACAAAGATATGACCACTATTTTGTGTTTGTTTGTCAGATTGTTCTATATCATTTGGATATCATTGCTTTACGGCCACTTCACATGATCAGTTTTCTTAATTTAAAATGTCATAACATGATATTATTTTTTTCCATGTAATAAAAAGCCTGCAGACGTGACATATCTAACACTTTAAACATTAAATTAGCCATTTGTTATTCCGTTAATATAAAATGTGGTTCCTATGACAGTAATGTTCTTTATATGTGTTACCAAGTGTTATCATATCATAATACATCCAAAATATTCCCAACACGAGATCAGTTGGATTTTTATGTTGTATCGAACATCACTTTAACACAATACCTGGCTATTTTGATGTTGTATTTTATTTGTTAAATAATTAACCTAACTTTTCAATCCATGGCTTGATTTGTAACATTAGACCTTATTATTTTGACACCTACTTTTTATTTGTTTGATACTAAACCTTGTTCTTGCATCCGTCGTCTGTTTATATGATATAAAATCTTTTTATTTCAACATTCATCACGTTTATACTGAATTAAATCTCGTTTCTTTACATGAGAATTCATTATATCTTTACACCTTGTATTTAACATCTATCTCCTGTTCACATCATAACATACTCTGTCAGTTTAACATCCATCTCCTCTTCATATGATAATACACGTTGTGATCCGTCTCCTTTTTATATGATAATATACGCTGTTATTTTAACATCCATCAGATGTTCATGTAATAGTACATTCTGTTATTTTAACATCCATCAGATATTCATGTAATAGTACATTCTGTTATTTTAACACCCATCAGATATTCATATAATAATCATTCTGTTATTTTAACACCCATCTGATTTTTATATAATACAGGGTGTTCGGAAAGTCACTGTACAGTTTAGTAATCATATGTTATAACAGCATTCATTCAGTCTACTTCAAGCCAGCAACTGATAGCGATGTTTAGAAACAAAATAAGAAGGATCCAGGCCTGTATTGATGCCAACGGGGGTCACTTTCAACATTGTTTATAATTGTCATTCATATTTACCTCCTGTTTTCTATATTGAAACATGTCTGTGCACAGTGACTTTCCGAACACCCTGTATACCGTCTGTTATTTTAACACCCATCAGATATTCATGTAATAGTACACTCTGTTATTTTAACATCCATCACCAGTTTATATGACACCAGTGCTTATCATAACACGTCTGTTCCTTGTTCATTCAATAACAAAACCTGTAAAACACAAAATGGATATCTCTTTTATAACATAACGATGCTAGGACTTTTTTTCTTTCTACTGGTCAAAGATCATGCTGTAATAATATAATGTTTTCAACGGTCTTGGACTCGATAATTTTATAATTGTAGTAACTATCATTACGTTTACGTCATGTCCATTTCTGTTCCATGATTTGACTTTTTTCCTAAATAGGCTGAACATGTGATAGGTAAAACCTTATCTTTATGAATGATGCAAACTGTTGAAAATTAGCAAAGCACAAAATGCATAATAACTGTAGTTTTCAAGAAACACAACGAGCTTAGCGTGACAAAAGTGGTGTTTATGATATACATGTGTGGACGAAGACACCGTCTTAATCTTGTGCGTGTGTAATATGATACGTTCGACTCGACTACACTGAGCTAATCATTACAGCAAACAAAAAAAAAGCTAATAAAAAGTGTTAGAATCATGTTGGCGTCTGCTGCGAGAGACGACCGTGGTAGTAGTTTCTTTGCTCACTTTTAAATTTCGCTTGGTTAAAGCCAACATTAACTGGATAATACGTATCTGTGCTATGGATCTGAGCTATTATTCGTTTACAACACATGTTTATGAATTATCTTATTTATTAACTTGTAGGTAATGCAACAATTGGTAAAAGGAAACAGAAAACCTTATTTCGTGCACAAAGATTTTCAACAAGTGACCGTACAACATTTTTCACAGAATCAATATCCGTATTTGTTAACACCGTGATCTCAGACCATGAAAGTACAAGTCACAATAGATATGTAGGACCTACGAAAGGTTAGTAAAAAATATACTACGTAATATTATAAAGTTAGTAAATGTGAAAACGTAAAGCTCACTAGCATCACAGAGAAATGGTTTTGTATTTCCTTGAAACTGAAGACACATCGAGAAATAAATACGACTATTGCGTCCATTTCAATATTACTTTTGAAATATATATACGAGGATAATAGTGAACATATGACATAAAGGTTTTATATAGTGAACATATGAGATAAAGGTACTATATATAAAATCACTTAAGTACCTTAAAGTTGTAAAATAGAATTAATTTGATTTCATCACAGTGACTAAGTTAATTTCAATAAAAACAAAACGTCACGTGCTCCAAGATGACAAAGAGGAAGCTAACGTCAACGATGGAACCATCTTCTTGGATAGCTTCCTCTCTTTGAAGTTTCAGGTGAGTGTCTAGAACTAAGCTTTAAGGAAACACGTGTATGTGTTTTTCTGCTTTACA
This sequence comes from Tachypleus tridentatus, assembly GCF_004210375.1. Taxonomy (NCBI): domain Eukaryota; kingdom Metazoa; phylum Arthropoda; class Merostomata; order Xiphosura; family Limulidae; genus Tachypleus; species Tachypleus tridentatus. The sequence goes on from NC_134826.1 coordinate 18,240,783, forward strand.
TATTAAAAAGAAAAATGTATATTTCAGAACAAACAATTTTGAAAACATTAATGTATATATTTCTTACTGCTACACAATTTCGCAAAAACGGACTTTTTTCTTCCATTCTAGACAACACCTGCTAGAAAGGTACGACACTTTTGTCGGAAATGTGTTATTTGAACATGCATAATTTTTCGATATGAACATTAAAAATGACTAGTATATTAGAATGTTAGACACGAAGATAGTTTAAAAGATTTATGTTAACTTTCCATAGGTTCGTTTAGGTTCTTGTTTTTAGTTATGTAATGGGCAGTCGAGACGAGCCAGTTAAACAATATATCTATATCTGTTTAACCAATTTCTTATTTCATACTCAATGCCACAAATGTGATACGAACCTTATAAACAACTGTTAAACCACGATTCCTACTTCGGATGTTATTTAAAAGCTAATTCTAGACTCAAATCGTAACATTTACAACAACCTTATTGATCTATTTTAACAGTTTTACCAACTTAAATCTAGTTTCACATGATGAAACTTAATGTGTTAGTTCGCATACACGACTTGCTAACCAGTTTCATGATTTCATCCATGTGCTTCTGACGGACATATCATTTTGACAATATCACTGACTATGTATTTACAATACATGCACATATCTAAACGTATATAGTTACTGCCTTTCACATCTATTGCTTAAATATCTTATTCAGTTACAAAAGAGAGATACATAGTAAGTATATATAAATATGTATTATTGCTAATAGCATTCAGTTCCCAAGTATAACTTCTGACAAACTAATGTCTTGTATTCTTATCATTGTTAAAACTATAACTAATTACTGAAAAGTATTCCTATCTATTCATGATACTGTTAAACCTGAAACATTATTATTGCTGGCAAACGTATCTAGTTATTGACGAAATATTAAAATTTCAAACTTTATTATTATTGATTGGCTTCTTTACTTAATAATACTGTATATAGTGTATTGAGGGAACGCTAATGCTGGTAATCATACTTAGTTCTTGAAGATATTGTTACGTTTTAAACGTTATTATTACCGATTAGCTTACTTAGTTCTTGAAGATATTGTTAAGTTTCAAACGTTATTATTACTGGTTAGCTTGTTTAGTTCTTGAAGATATTGTTAAGTTTTAAACATTATTATTACCGATTAGCTTACTTAGTTCTTGAAGATATTGTTACGTTTTAAACGTTATTATTACTGGTTAGCTTGTTTAGTTCTTGAAGATATTGTTAAGTTTTAAACATTATTATTACCGATTAGCTTACTTAGTTCTTGAAGATATTGTTACGTTTTAAACGTTATTATTACTGGTTAGCTTGTTTAGTTCTTGAAGATATTGTTAAGTTTTAAACATTATTATTACCGATTAGCTTACTTAGTTCTTGAAGATATTGTTACGTTTTAAACGTTATTATTACTGGTTAGCTTGTTTAGTTCTTGAAGATATTGTTAAGTTTTAAACATTATTATTACCGATTAGCTTACTTAGTTCTTGAAGATATTGTTAAGTTTCAAACGTTATTATTACTGGTTAGCTTGTTTAGTTCTTGAAGATATTGTCAAGTTTTAAACATTATTATTACCGATTAGCTTACTTAGTTCTTGAAGATATTGTTAAGTTTCAAACATTATTATTACCGATTAGCTTACTTAGTTCTTGAAGATATTGTTAAGTTTCAAACATTATTATTACTGGTTAGCTAACTAAGTTCTTGAACATATTGTTAAGCTTTAAACATTATTGTTACCGATTAGCTTACTTAGTTCTTGAAGATATTGTTAAGTTTTAAACATTATTATTACTGATTAGCTTGTTTAGTTCTTGAAGATAATGTCAAGTTTTAAACATTATTATTACCGATTAGCTTACTTAGTTCTTGAACATATTGTTAAGTTTTAAACATTATTATTACCGATTAGCTTACTTAGTTCTTGAAGATATTGTTAAGTTTCAAACATTATTATTACTGGTTAGCTAACTAAGTTCTTGAACATATTGTTAAGCTTTAAACATTATTGTTACCGATTAGCTTACTTAGTTCTTGAAGATATTGTTAAGTTTTAAACATTATTATTACTGATTAGCTTGTTTAGTTCTTGAAGATATTGTTAAGTTTTAAACATTATTGTTACTGGTTAGCTTGTTTAGTTCTTGAAGATATTGTTAAGTTTTAAACATTATTATTACTGATTAGCTTGTTTAGTTCTTGAAGATATTGTTAAGTTTTAAACATTATTGTTACTGGTTAGCTTGTTTAGTTCTTGAAGATATTGTTACGTTTTAAACATTATTATTACTGATTCGCTTGTTTAGTTCTTGAAGATAATGTCAAGTTTTAAACATTATTATTACCGATTAGCTTACTTAGTTCTTGAACATATTGTTAAGTTTTAAACATTATTGTTACCGATTAGCTTACTTAGTTCTTGAAGATATTGTTAAGTTTCAAACATTATTATTACTGGTTAGCTAACTAAGTTCTTGATCATATTGTTAAGCTTTAAACATTATTGTTACCGATTAGCTTACTTAAATCTTAAAGATATTGTTAAGTTTTAAACATTATTATTACTGATTAGCTTGTTTAGTTCTTGAAGATATTGTTAAGTTTTAAACATTATTGTTACTGGTTAGCTTGTTTAGTTCTTGAAGATATTGTTAAGTTTTAAACATTATTATTACTGATTAGCTTGTTTAGTTCTTGAAGATATTGTTAAGTTTTAAACATTATTGTTACTGGTTAGCTTGTTTAGTTCTTGAAGATATTGTTACGTTTTAAACATTATTATTACTGATTCGCTTGTTTAGTTCTTGAAGATAATGTCAAGTTTTAAACATTATTATTACCGATTAGCTTACTTAGTTCTTGAAGATATTGTTATCTTGAAGATAAGTTTTAAACATTATTATTACTGATTAGCTTGTTTAATTCTTAAAGATATCGTTAGATTTTAAACATTGTTGTTATTTATTAGCATACCTAGTTTTGAAGATATTATGAAACCGAAAACACTACCTAATTCGAGTTTGAAAAATCATAATTTCTGTCAGTCATCTCTAGTTATTGATAATAATGTTTTTATGTTTAAATTAACACGAAATATGATCAACTATTGATAAATTCATCCACAGAAGAAAGACGGACAATATGTACATAAAATTAGAGTTTCAAATTCAATTCAATTAGAAATTCAAATACTTAGGAAATTATAACCAAGAGAAAAACAAATAATAAAAAGTAAACTGTTAAAAACTTATTAAGAATGGCACGCCATCTAAATATTCAGAATCATCTAGGCGATGTCATGTTAGAATATCCAATGTTTTTTTCATTACCTATGAAATAAAATAATTAAACACACTTACGCCGAAACAGAGTCGGTACATATGATATGATATGAACGCAAACAGGTTTTCCATTAATTGTATTACTCAAGAGCAAAAAGAAACGTGAATTTTGTATGCTCTCTCTTTTCTAATAGCCTTTTTTAAATAAATATATACTCATAATATTATAATTGGGTGGAATTTTGAGGGAACATATGCTTACAGTTGCGTTTGCAAGGATAGTCAAGATAATTCTACCTAAATAATTTAAAAATTTCTTATGTGGAAGAAAATAATGTATTAATTATAACATTTCCAAATGCAGTAGAAATAAATATTTCACGGAATAGTAAGTTATCACAAGTCTTCACCCAACATTAATTCATAATAACCGACTACGACTATAAAAATAATTCCTTGTAACTATCTCATGAAGTCAGAAGTTGCATGACTGAAAGAGTACTGTAATTTGCGGGCCAGTTGAAATACCAGGACTATCTCTGAGAAGCTATTCGTTGTATTTTTTCAGTATAACTTTAAAAAAATATTTTGTTTTGTAAACGGTGAAGTGTTTCTAATGTGCCCAGATATACATGAGGGTTCGGTGTTCTCGAATTAAGCAATCGAAATTTGATGAAAATAAGATTTAAAAAAACCAAAACTCCTTTTGAATATTCAACAACTACATGTTACCCAAGATAAATGTGACTAAACAAATATTGTTTGTCCCTAGATAAATAAACATAGTTTGTCCTGAGTAAATAAACATTGTTTATACCTGATTAGATAAATATTGTTTATTTCTTAATCGTGACTCAAGGTGGCTTCCAGATAATTTCTTTACCGTCACGTTTTTTCAGCAATATTGCGTTTTTGCAGTGTGATTAAGCAACTTCAATTTTAACATTAAAAAGGGTGTTACATTCCAGCCTACGGATGCTAATAATAACTTGAAAATATATACATAGGACTCACAACGTGCTAAAGTTCTTAATACTCTAGAAGGTGATAATTTTGTGCTTGCATTTTAATATAAGCGTTATAACACCTTCAAACAAATATATTAAATGCTATTATGACAGACAAATATTTTCCTCTCTAAAAAAACGTGGTTACAATTGATTACATATTTGCGTATATTGCTAAACTGAAACACTGTAAACCTCAGTATATTTTGAACAATTTGATGCTCAGTAGCTATTGCGAATTTGGTCCTTCGAATTTCAAGCTCTAAATAAACGTGCGTTTGATTTTGAATGCATATATACAACCTAACGTTAATCTTAAAGGAACAAATGCAATGAACTTACCTGTATATATATATATATTCATAAAGATACGGTTTTACGATTTCTTTCTCTTTGAGATTTGTTTTAGTGACGAACCAAGCGTGTCGTAGATAAAAGAATACACAAATTATGGGTTCATGAATGTATATAATCAAACACAAGAGGTGTAGCGATATACGCATCTTAACACGTGTATGTAATCAAACACAAGCAGTGTAACAATATACGCATCTTAACACATTTATATTATCAAACACAAGCGGTGTAACAATATACGCATCTTAACACATTTATATTATCAAACACAAGCGGTGTAACAATATACGCATCTTAACACATTTATATAATCAAACACAAGCGGTGTAACAATATACACATCTTAACACATTTATATAATCAAACACAAGCGGTGTAACAATATACGCATCTTAAAACATTTATATAATCAAACACAAGCAGTGTAACAATATACGCATCTTAACACATTTATATAATCAAACACAAGCGGTGTAACAATATACGCATCTTAACACATTTATATAATCAAACTCAAACGACGTAGCAGTGTATAACATGTAATATTATTATACAAGAAATCAAAATGTTTGTTTAAAGAAGGAACGCACATAACAACGCTGATAACTGTTTACCAACTACAATACCAATATCCTAGCAAAATGTTGACAATTTACAGTTTTTTGTTTCTTACAAGTTGGATCCGATGGTTAATCAACTGACTCCGAACAGGTGTACTAAGCAAACAAGTACACAGTCAACATGCACAAACAGCCACTGTCAATATGCATCACTCTTCATGATGTACTTTAACAAGTCACACTAACCATCGTGAAAACAAGTAAAACTAAAAGTTTTAATTCTCATAAATCGAAATCAATTTTGAATAAAAACGTGAGGCAGTCAAACTCGGAAAAGTATTTTATTAGAAAAACCATAAAGATAGCTGACTGAAAGCTTTGTTCCGATTGTTTCTTGTGCGTGGATTTCAGCCTGCTCTTGAGTTTTAAAACAATCTTTACACATTGATAACGTGGAGTGAAACGAAAACCTTGTATAGTATATACAATGTGTGTTGCTAGATCAAATTATGTGTTATTAACGTGATCTCAATAAGGTAACAATGAATGTTTCGATTACAAGTATATATAAAACTGAGTGATTCTGTTTAAAGCAGTTGTCAGTAACAAGAAAAACAGCTTTGAATACGACTAGAGTTATTTAATTTTGTATAAAATAATTTAGATTAAAACAAGATAGTTTAATTTTAGTTGAGAACATAGAAATTAAAAGATAGTGATTAACTAAAATTTCGCTTTGTGGAAGCGAAGACAGTAGATTCTGTAATGTATAATTTATGTACTTCAACTGACACAGGTAGTTTTGTCACACTCGTAATTCTGGCCAAAAACCACGAAGAAAACATTGCTTAAAACTAATAGATAGTACCACGTATGATTGAATGATTAAAATCAGTTCTTAAAACGCAATGCTTTAAAGTAGACTTAACTAAGTGAGATTTTAGATGACGTCATTATTAACGTTTGAATTGTGAGAATCATTAGTGTAGTTAATAAATATAAAACTATGTGAGTAAAACGGTTTAAGCTTATACAGTCTTGGAAAATATTTAATCGTGAAAATAAGAGGGATCCTAACAGGTCAGCCGCCATTTTGCTATCTTTCCTCTAGCCGGACATCCTACAGGGAGAAGGCGGGCCATCTCCACCTCTATATTTAAATAACTTTTTTTTTACCATATTATTAGAATCGTAAGATGAAGTAATCTAATTTACCTATGCAAATTGAAACACCAAAAATGTGATTAAAAACTTACCATTCGTGTTTGTCATGCAACAGGGTAACAAAAAAACTTCCTTTGCAACCTTCATAAGACCAGACGACACCGTTCGTTTCGAAATATGATAATCACAGTCATGGCGTCCGGTGACGTCACAGATCGTTTGGACAGTGCAAATGGGAGATGCCCCAATAATCTGCGCTCCTTACACTAAAAGACACATTTATAGTACCTAAGCCTATAAGCTTTCTGACCGAAGCTATTTTTAAAGATTCTTGGCCTCATCTTTTCCTAAGAAACTTTAGATTCAAGCTTTGTTCTTCTTTGGATAGGTATTAACTGTTGTGGGGATTGTGGGAGGTAGTTTGATATCTACGGTGCGGCCATATTGAAGACTGTAGCCCAAGATTTTCCTATTCATTGCCATAAAGACTTCACTAGTATTAGGTCTGGTGATGAGAGTACAACTAAACTAACTTCGTTATGGTATCGTGGCAACCTTATAACATGTCTTTTAGTTTTGGAGATATCCAACGGTTTGAAGACAGCACTTACCGAAGTTTTTATGACCTTCCTTCTTTTAATTCAGGTTTGATTTCAAATTCTCTATGTGTATTTGCTTAACATATGTTTAAAAGCTAACACTACAGTGCCCCGTGGATTTGAAATTCCGTCTTGTAATTCAGGTTCTATTTCGAATTCTGAGTGTACGTGTGTATATTTTTAAACATGTGTTAAAAGTTAATATTACAATGTTCTTAGGATTTGAAATGTCAAATTGAAAGGAAACATTCGTGAGCCATCTCCTCATCAAAAGTGTATATGCAACGCAAAAATTGTTGATATTCAAAACCGTGAAAACATGTGTTGCTATGAATCGTGTTTAGACTCTGTAGAATTGAAGATTTTGTGGTCTTCTAACATTAATGAGACTTTGAAGTAAATGGAAAGTGTTTTCGTCTTATTTATTTTTTGGCGCATGAATCGAGCACTTCACAATTATAGAGTAATGGTTTATTTCAAAACAAATGTTTACAAAACTTACGTTGAACTTATGCTGTGAGTATATAGCTTCATTATCCCAGACGATAACTTCTTTTATTTTACACCCTGTAAAAATAAAACACAAGTCATGAGGCATCACAAGATAAATTCACATAAGTATAGCAGCTTTTAAACTAATTTAGTTTAAAATAATTACTGATCTACAAATATAACTGAAGAACAAAATATTTTACAATAATTTACGATAAAAATGTACAATGTAAGAACAACGACGCATGAACATCTCTAAAATTTGATATAATTTATACATAAGTGACACCTGCAGAAAATCATTTTCACTAAAATCTAGTATGAAAATGATGTTACTAGCAAATGCTACAGCGTATGAAAACTTGTAATATAATTTAGATTAAAGTTTAATTTCAATAGTACACAAGTATAAATACAAATGTTTTATGAAAATAAAACAGTTAATAACTAATACGCAAACGCAAGAAAACCGTTAAATCCTTCTGATTGTCATAAAAGCAAAACTGCGCAAGAAAATTTTTATACAGATTTAATATAGAAATGGTGTTGTTAGCACAGGTAACAGCGCAAAAAAAGCTTTCATATAAGCTTGCTATCAAAACTTGTCTTACTGATTGGCAACTTAAACATATGACTTACCTTTACATATATGTATATATTGGTTGAAATACCCTAAATATGAAAAGGAATTTCGTTGAGAGATGTATTTTCAAACGTCTTGATTTTTATCTTCGTTAAGATTATTGTTCGTACACAGTTAAGTCAAAATGACGTTTTATTTACAAATTTTTATTTAAGAGATGTTGCAGCTCACTAGATTAATTCACAATCTGAGTCACACGTGTATTAAAAAATGGCACATTTGTCATTAATGTCATTCTTTATGCGTAGCTCAGACAACTCATATCTAACTCAACAATAAAGTCACAATTAACATGTGTTAAATTTTCAGCGTGAAGAGAATAGGCATAAGATTTCTCATTTTTTCACTTTTGAAGTCGTTGAAAAAAATGTAGATTTGAAGTCGAGACATTTGAAGCAAAGATTTCTTCGCGTAACGAATTCCCTTCGTTTATTTTTCCTTTTTGTTCACTACGGAAAGTAGAAATACGTTATTATTTTTAAATATATCAACTCACCAAACTTCTGTGACTGAAGTATTTAGTTTTAACCGTGTGTGTTTGTGTGTGTTTTTCTTATAGCAAAGCCACATCGGGCTATCTGCGCAGCCCACCGAGGGGAATCGAACCCCTGATTTTAGCGTTGTAAATCCGGAGACATACCGCTGTACTAGTTTTAACCATTTGTGACTTCAATAAAATAAATTAAAAACAACGATTATATCTGTCTCAAGAGAGATACGTCTTTACCTAATAATATGAAATAATGAAGCAACTAATATGAAACAAAAAACAACTGGTATGAATCAATGAAACAACTGATGTGAAACACTGAAACAACTGATGTGAAATAGTGAAATAACTGGTATGAATCAATGAAACAACTGATGTAAAACTGAAATAACTGATATGAAACACTAAAACAACTAATATGAAACAACTGATGTGAAACACTGAAACAATTTATATGAAATAATGAAACAACTGATGTGAAACACTAAAACAATTTATATGAAATAATGAAACAACTGATGTGAAACACTGAAACAAGTTATATGAAATAATGAAACAACTGATGTGAAACACTGAAACAATTTATATGAAATAATGAAACAACTGATGTGAAACACTAAAACAATTTATATGAAATAATGAAACAACTCATTAAACAATGAAAGAACTGATATGAAAAAACGAATTAGCTGGCATGATATATACTTATTAAAATCAGGGTTAGATTTCTGTAACACCAAGGATCAAAGTTGACGTATTAATGAATGTATTATGCTCACACTCTGTTCAGTTGTTCTAAGTTTACACCACGACTCTATATAATAAAAAAACAATTTATATTGTGTGAAAACAGTTAATTACTTATACTTTAAACACAAATCACATGACTCAAAAAGTTTAATGGAACCACATCTCCTTGGTAAGTAAAGTGTTTCAAAAGTTATTGTTGAATTATTAGATGATACTTGAGTATAGTTTTTGTTTTAGATAACGTGAAATAAAACAGGTCGTGCGACAATTGGCTTCTGTTATCATCAACCATCAACTGAATCTTCAGCAAGCGAAAAACAACCTGAACATAAACATTTTAAATTCACAGCGATGTTTGTTTCAATATTTAGGACATTAGAGGATGTAATTCACACTAAATATTGTTATGCTAGTCCCATATGGAATAAACTTATATCAACCATAACTTAATACATATATGCTGAAGAGTAATAATATAACTTTAGAGCACAAAGGTAAGAGGTCATGAAGGTTTTTTTTTAAATTATGCATTCAAGGGAGTTCGCTAGGGATACGAAAGTGCACCCGTGCCTAAAGTTGAAAATTCAGAGCAAGACTTTTGTTTGATGTGGCATTTTAGTCTGACTGTTTTCTCAACAAAAAGTAATTTAAATGTCAGTGATAAATCGTTACAATACTTTATGTCGTCGTATGGTTAATTATTTTTTATATATTATTATTCATTAAAAAAAGTTACAAGAACGCGTCATATCAGGTTTAAATTTTAAACTTTCTCGCGGGATTCTCCCCATTGGGCAAAAGGAAAGTTCTCTCCTGTACCTTTCTTCTGTGCTTAGCTAAAATTACACCTAAATACGTCCCCGTATTTCACTAAAAGGCTAAAACCCTAAGATAACGTCAGTAGTTTAAGATCTCAATGTTTCACTACGAAAAACAAACATGAATTGTCGAAATTGAATTATTAATAAGAGCCTATCTACTTAAAATAAAATGCATCTATTTTCGTTTTATCAATCGAATTTCTTCTTCGCCTTTTTTTCTGTAGCTACTTGTGATTAAAATCATGTTTCAGTGTAGGAACAGTTTGTAACTTAACATCTATGGTTTTAATGACTCCTTGGGCAACATGAAAAAACTGAACGCCAGATTCGACATCTTTCTACAGAAGTCGGTCTTCTCTGACCGTAACACTATTAATGTGTAATTAATGTGAATTATATGCCTCTATAAACTATCGTCGGTGTACCTTAATTTTGACTGCATTGAACAAAACGGTTCACCACCGAAAGCTTTTATGATGTTCTTTTATGGTTGTGAATACCAGTTGCTGAGGTTGGTCTGTGATTATTGTCTTGTGTAATGAAACTGGCTTTGTATTGCTGTAGTACTAGTACTTTCATTGATATGTTTTATTTTTCTCGTTATGAAAAATTAAATAAATTAACGAATAACATTCGGAATGCCAAAGTTGTATTAAAAACAAATGTTTTTTTTAATTTTTTTAGATGATTATTTATTCTCGCGAAAAAAAAAATCGCGTTTACGAAACCAGCTTGATCAATTCACAATACACAAAAGTGTTTTTATTAATTTTTTCTTAAAGGCCACCCAATGACAGAGAGCGTTACAAACTTTCGGGAAATATACCAGAGACTATTTGAAGGTAGGTTTCTAAACAAGAGAATTCCGTCCATGTCTACTGTGTTTTTAGTAGACAATATTCCTGTGACGTAGGAAAAGCGGTTCATGTGAAGGTTCTCATATGGAAAATACATTTTTCACAAAATTCCCATAACAATTACTTTAACATAATGATCAATTGTTGTTGAGAAACGTTTGTAAAAAAGGGTCTGTTAAATTATGTGTATTTCTAACACCAAAGAATCGCAAAAATATTGTTGTACAACAAAACATACCTCAAACGCTTTCCTCATTTCCAAAGACACAGTAGATATCAGACAAGCTGCTTCATTGAGAGCATGTAAAATAGTCAAACAGTTTCAACATCCAGTCCAGGAATGTCATACAACCTGTACGAAATTTATACAAAAATATGAATTTTAAAGTATTTTATTTATTGGGTAATTGTAAATACATGCGTGTTATTATTTACTTACATTATAATTTTCTAAAAAAAAACAACAACAGAATAAACGGTTCTATTTAGCAGATTAACTGAAACAATGAGATGTAAGTAACATAATGCCACATTACTCGTATAGTTTCAAGTTCTGTGTACAGTTTTAACGTTTAATGAAAGGCTGTTTATCTGATTAAGGGTTTGTTGTCGCTCTGTGTAAGCAATCGAATTCAAAAAAATTAGATGTAATGCGGAATAAGATCAAAGACCCTTCACGTAATTAAAGTTCAATAGGTGCTTACACTGAATAAACTCATACTAAAGGTCAAGGAATTCAACAATGCGAAAATATTATTTAAGTATGAAAAGTACTTGTAAGAACATTTACAGGTAAGTTCGTAAAGTAATGCAGTAAAGTGTTAATAGGGATTTTGTTGCAAACTGAATTGTTCCGTATGTGACCCCTTTCCATGCTCCGTCCTAACATACGTTTCACGGGAACTTGTAAATGTTAAAATCTATTACAATAAATGTTAAAATCTGTTACAATAAATGTTAAAATCTGTTACAATAAATGTAATATTCCAAAATGATTATATTTAATATAACAATTAAAAAATATTCCAAGCTGTTTTTCCTCTATGAATTAAAACAAAATACTTAAGAAAAAAATCGTTCCCGCTAAAAAATAATGCCAACAGAGCTTTATATAATAAAAATTTTGTGTTAATAAATAGTTTTGATGTTTCCGTTATATATTGTTATCTAAAGTAAGTAAATCTGTTATACGTTTCTCCAGTTTTTAGTCTAATTCAGCTGCGTCTAAATTTAAACAAAAAAGTCTAGATTTAACATCACCATTGATGATCAGCTCGATAGCCCCTGAAGATAGATTACAAATAATTAAGATTGACTTCCTCACTTTCTTAAGTAACCCTATTGGAATAGCAAGGCAAGAGTGTATCCTATAAATATAACGAAACCAAGAATACACAAGAGGAACTGAGAAATAACTTTTTCAGTTTTTAGTTGAAATTCTATCTTTGTCTCTCCATCTTTATTGTCAAGTCTAATTTCTGTTTTTATTTTTTAACTTGACGTTTTTGTGATTGCAGGTTTTTCTCTCAAGGTAAGTTAAAAGAAACTTTCGTGAAAACAAACAAACAAAAACTGCATATTTTTTTTTCAAACGTTTTTCACTGGAGACAATATCTATCCCTCTGTTAGGTGCAAATGGACTTCGTCGTAGAGGTCGGCAAACGTACACCCGTTACCAAACTTTGGAGTTAGAAAAAGAGTTCCATACTAACCACTATCTTACTCGGCGTCGAAGGATTGAAATGGCCCACGCCCTGTGTCTCACGGAGCGACAGATAAAGATCTGGTTCCAGAATAGAAGGATGAAACTGAAGAAAGAGATCCAAGCAATAAAAGAGTTGAATGAGCAAGAACGTCAAACACAGATAAGTAAGAACCAATCACAGCAGACCCAACAACCGTCAAGTTCATCTCCCTCAGAGGCAACAGGGTGCAGCTCCTCACCAGGAAAAACGTAAGATTTTTCCAATTCTGTTGATTCCTCGTGCATGAGGCTCTTCGGGCGGATACGTGGAAATTCCATGTTTGGTCTTACTTAAATTCATTACTTTAAGGTGCACGATATTGACGAAACCAGAATTAAAACCAGTTAGATTAACAATTTCGAGAAAAATCGTGAAACCTACATTTAAAAAACAACAACAACAACATTAATTTCGTTTGAGGATCACAAGCAAGTTGTTTCAGTTGAACTAGTTTTTTCAGATCCCTGATAAAAAAAAAGCATTAAAATTACTATCGTTTTATTTGTAAGAAACTGACGTAAAACGTGTAAAATACACGTGCTGGAACGCTTGAACTTTGCCCACGAGGAGTGACTGATATCACTGATTTTCAGCTAAAAGTATACGTACCTAAGGCGGGTTCTATAATATTTACTGTTCTGTTGTAGAAAGCATTTTTATTTTTTCCCCATCTGTTCAAAACGTGTTGTAAACATTGCTGTGAATGTATTTGTTAGGGTTAGCTGTTATATGTTTTTTATTCATGGTTTATGACGATGTATTTCTCATCATTAGTGTAAGAAAGAGTTGACATTTTTTGGTGGTAGAACAGATTGTTTCAACAAGGTTACGGACTGAGTAGGCGGTCAGTAATTTCACCTCAGCTACTTTTTCTTCTCAGCTGATTTGTTTGAAAAGACGATTTGTTCCTGTTAGTATTTATAAGTATTAACTCTCAAAGTCATTTGCTTTCTTAATACTAGAAAATGGACGAGCCTTAGGCATCTTTGATATACGTAAACAAAATTGTATCCAAAACGGGAAGTCAAGAAAAATTTCAATAGACCGTCTTCCTGTTAAGCCTAAATAGAGAAAATGCTCTCTCTAACGTATTACGAAGTATCCTTTTAATATATATATGAATTTTATAAGGTAGCTTGTACAATAGCGCACCATTTTCGGTTTCACGTCAAAAGCTGTCAGTGACCATTCCATAGGAAAATGAGCATAGATTTCTCTTAGAACCATTTTTATTTTAGTTGTCTGCCAACCCAACAAGTAATCATTTTACTAAATATATAAGATTTCAAACAAAATAGATTCGAATGAAGAAAAAAGTAGCGTTAATTAGAATGTTGTATTTTCTCAAGTGATAACAACAACCAAATTGGTTATGTGTCACACGTAAGAAAAACAAAATCAATTATTTTCTGTATTTCTCGTATTCTACCTTTAGAAGTAGACGTCTACTACCTGATATATCTTACTTTACGACAGCGGTTATTTCTCTAGCCCTCGTTGTAATTGTTGCTGTTTATGTAAGTATATGTTGTGATATGTGATGGGAAAATATAGAAAACATCTTTGTCTTCAGGAGGCCTCTTTGTTCTTTTTTTATTAACACTTCTTAATACTTTAATAATGTAAAAAAGCACCAGAGCTCTTCTTGTTTTATCTGAGTTTATCTTTCTTCATGAACCACTAGGGTAAAAACATAAACCGTTAAAAATAGTCTTACCATTGAATTCATTGGAAATGAAAAAATATATATATATCATGCCTTGAAAGTCTTTGTTGAATGGAACTTTAATCTGCTGTCCTAAAATAACTTAGAGAAAACGATAAATGTGTAATATTCTACATCTCAGAATCGCCCCACTTTGTCAGAAAAAGGAAAGAAACGATCTCTACTCATATTTTTGTTTATAATTCTTCTAACGTTGATACAAAGTCGTAAAAGTAGCACAAATATATTTGAAAAAAAAATCCTTTCTACATGTATATCCAAGTGGGAGTTATTTATTGATATAACATAACGATTATCCTCATTCGGCCTTTTATGCTACATTGAAAACCTCTGCGTCCAATTCGAGATACAACATAGATACCGCGTTTTTAAGTATAGAACCATACTCGTGGACGCTTAGAGTTTATGACTAAAACTATCTGCAAGACAAGGTTTTCTGGCTTTTGTTTTCACGTCTTCGTTCATAATTTCCAAAGCCAGTTAATCCCAACTTCACATCGAAAAATAATCTTCTTTCATTCTTTTTTATTCTCAACATATTCTAATATTTACCTCACCAGGAGTTCAATAATGAGAAAAGACATGGCAAAAACTGAAGCGTCCATTACAATAAGAGCTAGTGAGCTGACTGAATAGTTTTTCATTATTATTCTGTTTAGTATGTTAAATCGAAATTTGAAGAAAAACGTAATTGTCACTTACTCCATAACAAAGGGACAACTTCATTTTCTCATGTCTGTACGTTAATACTTTTATCCAATTATTGTTTTATTTTAGCTCATTGACAATTAAGAATTATTTCAAACACGCATTCTTATTTCGTCAATCATAAAACCGGCTAATGGCTAATAGAAACAGCAGTCAAACTTCGTAAATCAGTATAGAAGGATATCCCTTCTCTGTCGTAAGAGAAAATCGCAAATAATTTTGTAGGTCCTGGTAAACATCAGTTTTTCTCTAATTTAAAACGAATTTAGTTACCTTACAAGCTAGAGTTTGACTAACAAAATACTCTTTTGAAATCATAGAGTGATCACTCAAAAGAAGTGTCTTAAACGCAGAAAACACACATACACACATCTCCACCAAAGTTTCTGTTTTTCAATTTTGCCCAACACCATTATAAATGGGTAAGAATATGTACAACTGATAAAAGTCCATTGTCGTGTGTACAGTTTTAACAAAAATATTTTTGTTGTTGTTTTTAAAATCAAACGAATGCTAATAATTCATAATTTCGGTTTCAAAACGTCATCAACTCGTCTTAATGTTCTGTAATTAATAAAACACACCGACAGCCGATGAAATATCGTAGAAATTATATGAAGTCGATTGTTATTACTCACGTGCTGATAAAATTCGACTATATAAAGTAAAACTACCGTAATACTTGTACTTTTATGGCAACAATGGTAATACATTTACGTTACCGAATGAAATATCAGATATCATGATAGACAGTTTGGTAAAAAAGTTTAACCGAAACGACATTCACATTCCAGGTAAATATATTCGTTATTTCAACCAACTTTTCGCCGTTGCGACTTCCTCGTGATTAATTTACACGACGTATAAATGTGTACATCTGTCCAGTTTGCACAACTGAAAGACACTATAACAAACACTTATGTAGAATAATCAAAGTGTTACAGATAAAAAGATATTTTTTAAAAATAAATACATTCTAGTTGATCATAAGTCAAACAATGTAAAAATAAAGTGTATAATATTTTTTTCCGTTTTGTTATCCAAAAACCCTTTAAAACAGCGTTGTTGGACGTATATCTGCTACAGGATATTTCTTTATTAGGGCAACATTATGTAACATTAATAAACAACCTTTA
This sequence comes from Tachypleus tridentatus, assembly GCF_004210375.1. Lineage (NCBI taxonomy): Eukaryota > Metazoa > Arthropoda > Merostomata > Xiphosura > Limulidae > Tachypleus > Tachypleus tridentatus. The sequence continues at coordinate 18,257,148 of NC_134826.1, forward strand.
TTTGTGATCTAATTGCTTTCTTTTCAGTTACCACTTTGTTATTTGTTGTTGTTTTTTGTATGGGTATATCATGTTTAACACCCTTTCTTTTACATTTAACAACTACAACATATAACACGTTGATTCAGACGTTTGAGAACCGCGTTAGAAACATTAATATCTTATGATGCCCTAAATAATATAAGTATTTTATTCTTTATTTAAAAGTGTGTCTTAAAATCCCCTCAGTGGCATAACGGTTTACCTTGAGATTTATATACTGCAAAAATCCGCGTTTCGATACCCGTGGTGGAAAGAACACAGACAGCACTTTGTGCAGCTTTGAGCTTAATAACAAACAACAGCGCCTTTAAATATATATATATATATATAACTGAGCGTGCGTTTCAAGCTTACATGGTAATTTAAAATTATAACAAGGTCAACAAGGGTCACTTAACTGGTACTTAAATTTTATATAAAATATTGTATGTTTTTTCTGTCGAATTTCAAATTGTTTAGTCGATTTTTGCTTATTTGTAGAATGTTAAAATTAACCCATTATGATAAGTAAAACGGAACAGAAACAAGTATGTTATTATTTACCAAATAGAAAGTCGTCTACACTCACTTAAGCATATATTACTTTAGAAAAATTATGAATTGTTGTAGGTTAAAACTGAACTTACACTGTAATAATATTCTATACATTTATTACTTTTAATTTGTACTATTTGTACAGAAACGTAACATTAGTCAGTTAAAAAAAAAAACTTTCTAAAGAAATCGTAAAATTCTCCCAAATAAAGGTGGAACTGTTACAATAGTTTAAAATAACAAATTATCCCAAACAAAGGTGGTACTGTTAGAACAGTTTAAAATAACAGTTTCATTGCGCTAACTGGGTTACTGAATTTCCTTCCTATCAAGCAAACAGACTCGTTATAATTTCCTTTTGAGACTTTATGCTTATATTCTAAGATTATAATCTGTCATTAGTTTATAAATACTGATTTTTAACTGTTAAAGCATGTGTGAAAACATGACTGGCGACGTTAATAAAGGGGGCGCTAAATGAAAATCTAACAAACTGTTAACGCACGTTATTCTCTAAGTTGAAATCCGAAAACATTTAATTTAAATCTAGAATACTATGCATTTGTAAAGGTACCTTGGATTAAGAAATAGTTTTCTTAAAAACTACTTTTCACAGGGGGTTTGTCCCCCAGTGTCCGAAATAGCTCAACGTGTAGCTTTGCGCTCAGCTATAAGCGAACCCAACATGGGAGAAAGAAACTTCGACAGTGTCACAATGAGACAAGTTTTATTCGGGAAAGTATGGATGTGTTATAGAATGTTTCAAACATCTTCATAAGAAGATGTACGACGCGCTTTTCGTCATTCTTAAGCCAACGCTAGTCTCAGGATTTACAACGCTAAAATCAGGGGTTCGATTCCCCTCGGTGGGCTCAGCAGATAGCCCGATGTGGCTTTGTTATAAGAAAACACACAAACACACTCGTCATTCTTAATCAACGTTTATAGCTACTGCAAACGCCTGGGCCCGGCATGGCACGTAAGGCGTGCGACTCGTAATCCGAGGGTCGCGGGTTCGCGCCCGCGTCGCGCCAAACATGCTCGCCCTCCCAGCCGTGGGGGCGTTATAATGTGACGGTCAATTCCACTATTCGTTGGTAAAAGAGTAGCCCAAGAGTTGGCGGTGGGTTGTGATGACTAGCTGCCTTCCCTCTAGTCTTACACTGTTAAATTAGGGACGGCTAGCACAGATAGCCCCCGAGTAGCTTTGTGCGAAATTCCAAAACAACAGCAAACGCCGTCTGTTATGGACATCAGTCATTTGTTCTCGCAATATCGTATACGTGCACTGAACGCGTATTTTATTTAGCTCACCCATCTCGTACTGGTGAAAGAGAGAGAAAAAAAACAACGCTTTAATTTGCGAATAATAAAAAGGCTACTTAAAGATGAAGTATACTGTGGCTTGGAAATACACTGCACCATTCATGTCCTCAAAATTTTCTGAATAGAATCTATGGTTTGCAATGTACTTGTGTAGAATTTAGTTTCTCTGACACAATTATTTTAAACACGTAATAAAGTATGTATGTATTTTTGTTGTTGCTGTTTTTGAATAATCGCCCTCTATGTATAGAATTTTGTCTTTAGTTCGAAATTTTCCTGTGTCTGTTCGTCCGACTTCATCATACAACACTAATGCCAATTCCTTCTGTACGCACAAAGGAAATACGAATAGCTCATGCAATAAACATTTTAATAGAGAAATTTATTGTAATAATTAAATAATTAACTCCGCGTAAAGGTCGTTAGGGGCGCTCAATTCGCAATCTGAGGGTCGAAGGTTCGAATCCCCGTCCAGCTAAACATTTTCTCCTTCTCAGCAGTGGGGTGTTATACAGTTATAGCTAATCTCACTGTTTGTTGGTAAAAAGAGTAGCTCAAGAGTTGGCGGTGGGTGGTGATGATTAAGCTACCTTCCCTTTAATTTTACACTGGTAGATTCGGGACGGTTAATACAAACAGTCCTCGTGTAGTTTTGCGCGAAGTTCAAACAACTCAGCTCAGTAAACAGTATTATTTTAATACATTTTTCCGTATTACATTTTTTGTTCATACTATGTTCATTTCATTCGTTGTTCCTCGCGTTACCCGTAAATTTATCTGTGGTGACGAATCTCGTCGTAATGAAGGTATTAATAGAAAGAAGAAGAAAAAACAAAAAAGAAGTGAACGTCAGATATCGCTAGTCCTGGTATGTGGGTTTAAACTTAGATAATATAAAATACTTAATTAAAACTAATAAAATAAGCTACAACTGGTGTCAAAAAATAGTTATTTAAAGCTCTTTCTGTGGTAGGGCATAGTAATAAGTCTATTCATCGATCGATCGGTCTTCCTGTTATATTTATATATGTCTTTCTGTTTATCTATCTATATGAGAAATTGCATATAATGGTAGGAAGAGAGTTTATGTGTTGGAGCAGTATTTCATTCTAGTAACATTATAACGCGCGAAATCCTGTGAGTAAACTACGCTTTTATAACGTGATACATGATTGAGATTTGCACTTAAATTACATCATCATAAAGTCATGAAAATGCATATCATATCCTCTTCGAGGCTAAACTTTCATCCTCAACTTGCAAATATACCATTTCTGTCAACTTTTCCTGAATGAGTAAATTCTCTCTTCGTTTTATATAGATCTTTTTATCGAAGGAAAGCGAGATGGAAAGGAAAAGTGAGGGCACATCTGAGGCAAAGGCTTGTATATTTTCCGTATAATGACGCATTTCCACTTGTTATTTTCGTTTAACTTCCATTAGCAGTAGTGATTAAAAATGTATTTTAAAAAAAACTCAAAGTCATTTAACCCTAATAACTTTTTCTTGTAAAAATAATAATAAATTAATAAATTTGAGATACGCTCTGCACGTTTTTTACGACTCTGGGATTGCTATTAATGTATACTTTCGGAACATCAATTTCACTGGATACGCAATACAACAAGTGTATTTGTGTGTGTATTTGTGCTGTATTTTGCTACGATTATGTTATCTAAAGCATGATTAGAAAAAAAAAACGAAGTAAAATCCAATAGCTCTGAAATTATTCCACTTTATAACTTTAGTATTATGATAATTATATCTCTAGTGCTCTTTTTTTGTTGTTTTTGAAATTCGCGCAAAGCTACACGAAGGCTATCTGCGCTAGCCGTCCCTAATTTATCAGTGTAAGACTAGAGGGAAGGCAACTAGTCATCACCACCCACTGCCAACTGTTGGGCTATTTTTTTTAACAAAGAATAGTGGGACTGACTGTCACATTATAACGCCCCCACGGCTGAAAGGGCAAGCATGTTTGGTGCGACCGGGATTCAAACCCGCGACCCTTAGATTACGAGTCGAGCGCCTTAACCACCCAGCCATACCGAGCCTACTTGTTAACTAACGAGTTATCTTTTTTTTTTTTGGAAAGGACAATATCTTCGAACCCGCGACCCTCGGATTACGAGTCGAGTACCTTAACCACCGGGCCATGCCGGGCCCTTCATCGCTGATATCACAACATTCGTGATTTGATTTGTAAGTGAGACGAAATGATTTTATTAACATTTGTTACATGTAAACATGCTTCATTTTTATGTTTCTAAGCATCATCGGCTGTTTTGAAACTTAGTACCCAAAAGATAGGACCCGGCATGGCCAGGTGGTTAAGACTCTCCACTCGTAATACGAGGGTTGAGGGTTCGAATCCCCCATCACATCAACCATGATCACCATTTCAGCCGTGGGGGCGTTATAATGTGACGGTCAATCTCACTATTTGTTGGTAAAAGAGTAGCCCAAGATTTTGGCGGTGGGTTGTAATGACTAGCTGTCTCTCTTCTAGTCTTACAGTGCTCAATTAGTAACGGCAAGCGCAGATAGCCCTGGTGTAGCTTTGCGCGAAATTAAAAAAACAACAACAAGCAAACAAGTCAAAAGATAAGGTGATTTTGCCGATTACATTCATCATGTTTAAGATATTTCGCTTACTTTTATGATAAACTCACCGTAGCTTAACGTTTTAATACAACAGTTAATTAAATGTATGTCGTTTTTGTATCTAAAGTAATGATATGAGGGTACTTTTTGAAGCGGTTGCACTGTACTTGGTTATTTACAACAACACCAAGGAGCTGAATGCGCCGATACGGTTTTAGTTTGTATTCTGTGCTGTTGGATGAGGTTATATAAGCGGTATTATAAGAAACGTCCATATTTCAAGTCCGTAATGTGTCTCGCCACATTTCCCATGCATGTGAAAAAAAAGGTATATTGTAATAATTACTTTTAAATTGATAAAATAGCTCATTATTTTATGTGCTATGTTCAAATCAAAACAATATTCATTGTGTTCAAAACTTCGTTACGTGAATATATAATAAAGTGCATTTTTAAATACCCCGAATATTTTGTCTTTTTTTGACCAAAACTGGCGACCGTTGTTTCCATTAACAGCAAAAAAATTGGATTTCTTTTCCGATTTATATTAATAAATATAAGATACTATAAAGCATTATAATACTTTTCCTCTAGCCTCCGGACTAGACCAGTTTCTTAATACATAAAAAACACGCCGGGTTTTATTATTTTCTCGAGAGATATATGTCTTCTAGGTCCAAACGATTTTTCATAGCAGCTCAATATACGAAGAGTACGTAAAAAAAAATTCTTATCGCAGCGCTCCCACGCGAGCACAAGTGTCAGCTTGTTGGCGACTAAATGATTTGTTACAAACAGGCGAGTTCCACTAGCTGTGCATTTCTTTCCCTTTTTGCTGAAGGTTTACCGTTATATCTGAACGTCTACATATATTAAATCGTCCAAAAAAAACAACTTTATTTTTGCGTTTTATAAGTTTCCCAATTAGAACTTAAGTTTTCGGTTTTATTCAGCTTTTTAATTATTTATTGTAAATATGTCAAAGTCCAACGTATCGCTGACATAACAACAAAATATAATAAAAAACTTTATTGACAAAATTTATAAGTACACAGAATGCATACAATCTACGATAAACAATAACTCACAAATCACTCCAAAGACGGCGTTGTTTGAGTCTGAATTTATACATCAATATATTTTTTTTTTATTTTGGCACAGACGGTACGTGATATTGGTCATGATTCATGAGGCGTCTGTTTTTATGAAATATCCCAGTTTATTCTGATTTTTTTTCTTATGCAAGTAAACCATATTAGGTTTTATTTCTGAGATACTAGACTTTAAGTCACATATTTTAATATGATTTTAAAATATATATACGTGTCTTAATTTTCGAAACACTGACAGTATGTGGTATATATACAAAAAATGGAAAACATATTAAACCAGCCAATTCTCAAAACCCAAATTTGGTTGTAGCTTTGGTAACTACTACTTGAAGGTGAATCATGGATCAACCGAACATTACATTGGAGTGACTGATTGTTACGGCAAACAAAATGGAGATACCCATAGTTAGGAACAAAGAATGAAATAATTTGTCTCATATAATCTTATACATGTTTCTATGATAGTGACAGATCTCCCAGCCTTATGAATAGGTAAAGTGCGAGTCGTAATATGAAAGTGATAAATGTGGAGTTACATGTATTAATATTTCTATAGGCTTATGTGTCAGTCTTCCAAGCTCTATTATATCTCCAACGGAGTGTAACAGTATGAAACATGTTCATTTGCTGTAAACTGAATTGAATATATATATTATTTTTAATGTAAATACTGATATTTCTTTGTTCTAGCAAAGCCATACAAGAACTATCTGAGGTAGCAGTCCCTAACTGTGAGCTACGAAACTAAATAGAAAGCATTTAGCCAACACCACAAACTGCCATCTTTTCGGCTGTGCATCTAAAATCGAAAGGCGGGGTTTGAACATCACACTTATAACGCATTAAAGGCTACAAAGCAAGGAACACCAATTTTTTTTTTTTTTTTAAGTAACGGGACGCGAACGAACGAACTTCAGATCCATAATCTGGCAAGTGAATATTGAATTGTCCCCATCCATAAATACTGATATTATTTTTCAGTGTGCAGAAAATATTAGCAATAAGCTGCAAATGTTTTGTAGAAAAACTGATTAAACTGGAACAGTTTACAGCAGTTACGAGATCAATGAAACGAACGTGTAAGTTTTGAAACCATTAGGGAAAATAAGGATCGTTAGAAACACGGTTAAAAAATATCTAAATTATCTATGTAGTTCTGAAGACGTCAGCGTGAATATACAGTATGTTTTTCATTACCCTAGCATGAACATACACACTCTTCTTTGTAGGGCTACCAGTAATAGCCAGTACGTAACATATAGACAAGCGTTACATGTCTGTTTAATATATAACATTTCAATTTAAACAAGTAATTCAATAGCGCTATTCATGTCAGCGTGAAAACAAAATTCGTCTAACAAGAAGCAGTCTTGGTGAACTGAGTTTGTATTAATTACTCAGTACTCCAGTTGTAACATAAAAGTAAAGATTTTGCAAGATGTTAAACACTTCCACGTTCTGTATTTATTATTTAATGCGCAGTAAAAATACAAAATGTATACGCGTATTGAAGAAATAACAGAAGGAACTGAGAACGAAAACACCTGTTAGTGGACTTAATCCACTGTAGCACCATATACCTGTTAGTGGACTTAATCCACTGCAGCATCAAACACCTGTTAGTGGATGTAATCCACTGTAGCACCAAACACCTGTTAGTGGATTTAATCCACTGTAGCACCAAACACCTGTTAGTGGATTTAATCCACTGTAGCACCAAACACCTGTTAGTGGACTTAATTTACTGTAGCACCAAACACCTGTTAGTGGACTTAATCCACTGTAGCACCAAACACCTGTTAGTGGACTTAATCCACTGTAGCACCAAACACCTGTTAGTGGACTTAATCCACTGTAGCACCAAACATCTGTTAGTGGACTTAATCTACTGTAGCACCAATGTTGTCTCATTCAAGTTTCACATTAACCATGTCTTGAGATTTATAATCCATTCGAGAAGCATCTCAAACTTTATATTAATAGTACCTAAAGATTATGACCCATTTTGATGAAGTTTTAAACTATGTATTAACAATTACCTTAAGATTATAATTTATTTTGGTAACGTTTCAAACTTTATATTAACAATATATTAAGATCATGACCCATTTTGATGAAGTTTTAAACTATGTATTAACAATTACCTTAAGATTATGACTTATTTTGGTAACGTTTCAAACTTTATATTAACAATATATTAAGATCATGACCCATTTTGATGAAGTTTTAAACTATGTATTAATAATTACCTTAAGATTATGACTTATTTTGGTAACGTTTCAAACTTTATATTAACAATATATTAAGATCATGACCCATTTTAATGAAGTTTTAAACTATGTATTAATAATTACCTTAAGATTATGACTTATTTTGGTAACGTTTCAAACTTTATATTAACAATATATTAAGATCATGACCCATTTTGATGAAGTTTTAAACTATGTATTAATAATTACCTTAAGATTATGACTTATTTTGGTAACGTTTAAACCTTTATAATACCGTGTTTCTCCGAAAATAAGACCTAGTGTGATTTTTGGGGATAGTTTTAATATAAGCCCTACCCTTAAAATAAGCCCTAGTTAAGAGTGGCAGGAAGAGGAAAGAAATAAAAAAAATAATTTATTAATTAGTTTAATAGTTAGTTAATTAGTTTGTTTAAGTATTAATCAGTTAGTTTAATAGTTTAATAATAGTTTATTTTAAATGGTTAGTTTAATAGTTTTACTTTGTAACTTCATTTTTTTAATATATCAAAATAAGACATCCCCCGAAAATAAGCCCTAGTGTCATATTTTGGAGTGAAAATTAATATAAGCCCTGTCTTATTTTCGGAGAAACACGGTAACAATACCTTAAGATTATGACCCATTTTGGTAATGTTTCAAACTTTATATTAACAATATATTAAGATCATGACCCAATTTGATGAAGTGTTAAACTATGTATTAATAATTACCTTAAGATTGTGATTTATTTTGGTAACGTTTAAACCTTTATAATAACAATACCTTAAGATTATGACCCATTTTGGTAACGTTTCAAACTTTATATTAACAATACTTTAAGATTATAATCCGTTTCGATAACGTTTCATACTTTACAAGAATAACAACTTTACCTATAAATGACCAAATCATTTAAGTGTTTTTTTGCTCGTGATGATCCCTCGTGTTTCGATCGTTGTTAACTATATCTGAGTCGGTGGTCGTCGTTGAGATCCGGTTTGGTTTGACTGGTAGTAATTCCTTCAACTGTAGCTAAAATAAATTTGCATTTGTTACAAAGACACTTATTTTGTACAGCAATCATTATTCAATTCAAAAACGTATCTTTTTTCCTCTTACGTAGAGCTAAGTCATTTTATCTTAAAATACCTGACAAACATAAATAAATATTTGTGACCTCAGAGTATAATTAATTTTAAAACATAATCAAGCGAGAATGAGTTAACAAAATTTCTTGTTCTAAGTTACTAATTATACTGGGCCCGACATGATCAGGTGGTTAAGGCATTCGACTCGTAATTTGAGGGTCGCGGATTCGAATCCCCGTCACATCAAACATGCTGGCCCTTTCAGCCGTGGGGGTGTTATAATGTTACGGTCAATTCTACTATTCGTTGGGAAAAGAGTAGCCCAAGAGTTGGCGGTGGGTGGTGATGACCAGCTGCCTTCCCATTGGTCTAACACTGCTAAATTAGGGACGGCTAGCGCAGATAGTCCTCATGTAGCTTTGCGCGAAATTTAAAACAAATTAATTATATTGAAGTTACGATAAACCTGTATAAATGTCAGTGACACACAAAGGGCCTGAGTGAAGTGTAACTGATTTCAGCTTAGGTCAGCAGATAAAAAGAAATACTTTTTAGTCCAGAAAAACGCCCGTCAGCAGTAGATCACAAAAGCAGGTTGACCCACAGTCCTTCATGGGTCCAGCTTTCGTCCAGTCGAAAGATGAGAGAGAAACTCTCTAACTTGTCATTAACTTATCCACTTCTAAAACTCCTTCAAGTTATAAGTACTAAGTTATATATTAATTTTCACGTATATTATACATATATTTTCTCGAAGAATTTGGTTTTATTTAGTAGACAGAATAGCTCAGATGGTCTTTAATATTATGTTATGGTTATCCATCTTGCGTGCTTAGTATCTTGGAGGGATATTTAATTTAATGAAGAGACGACCAAAAAGTTGCAGAGAAATAATGTAAACATGACGGAAACGAATGAAACTTACGATATTGTTAAACGACACTGTATTCTATAAATGCATCACGAAATTAAATGGCATATCCTGCTTGAGTGACACATGAAAAGAATCAATGTTATTTACCTAATTTTAGGTGTTCTCCTTTTGTGTCCAATGATCGTTCGTATCACACATTTTCTTCAGCTACATTGAAAAAAATTACTTTTTTTTAGTAACTGAGATTTCGGTTTAACACATAATAATTTTAGGTCAGAACTTCCATAGAATAGATTCTTCTCTTTATTTGTCTTCTGAACGTACGACTTTCCAGTGGCATAACGGTATGTCAATGAATTTACAACGCTAGAAACCGAGTTTCGATACCCGTTGTGAGCAGAGCACAAATAGCCCAATATTTAGTTTTATGTTTAAACTCCAACTGAACGTAGAGTATGAATCTAAATAAATATAATAGTACTGTCCATTGTATATCTACAAATAGTACAATATAATAAATAAATATAATAGTACTGTCTATTGTATATCTACAAATAGTACAATATAATAAATAAATATAATAGTGCTGTCTATTGTATATCTACAAATAGTACAATATAATAAATAAATATAATAGTACTGTCTATTGTATATCTACAAATATTATAATATAATAAATAAATATAATAGTACTGTCCATTGTATATCTACAAATAGTACAATATAATAAATAAATATAATAGTACTGTCTATTGTATATCTACAAATAATATAATATAATAAATAAATATAATAGTACTGTCTATTGTATATCTACAAATTGCTTCGCTAGTTTTGGATCTTCGCCAAATTTGGTGTTAAAGTTCATTAGGCCCATGCAAAGGTAAACACAGGATTTTAGTTTTTTATTTTGGGGTTTTTATGGAGGTGTTTGCGTTTTTTAGTTCTCATCCCGAAAATGGATCTTCACCAAAGTTGATTTGAAGGTTCATTGAGTGTTGTGTTTTTTTAATTGTTATAGACGTTGGTTTTTTTACGTTTACGTATAACAGAAACAACTTTTCATGTCTTAAGATAACTTTTCACTTATTATCAATTGTTTTTTTTTATTTCGCACAAAGCTACTCGAGGGCTATCTGTGCTAGCCGTCCCTAATTTAGCAGTGTAAGACTAGAGGGAAGGCAGCTAGTCATCACCACCCACCGCCAACTCTTGGGCTACTCTTTCACCAACGAATAGTGGGATTGACCGTCACTTTATAACGCCCCCCACGGCTGAAAGGGCAAGCATGTTTGGCGTGAAGGGGATGCGAACCAGCAACCCTCAGATTACGAGTCGCACGCCTCAACACGCTTGACCATGTCGGGCCTCTTATTATCAATTTACATAACTTCTATCCAGGTGACGGATACGCCAGTTAGTAAATCATATTATATTAAGAACTTCCTTCCTTATGTTTTACTCAAAACTGTTGTTGTTAAAACAACAGATCTCTTCTAACAATCATTATCACATACAACAAATAATAAAAATGGTGTAAATAGGTTCTCATTATGTTTACTTTTTTATTAAATTGTAAATGCAACAATATCCACCACCTTTCGATTTATCTGACAGCTAGTTTTGTGTATAAAATAATTAGGATTTTTTTTTACATTTATTTGTCATCCGATGTGGTTTTAACTGTAACAATGTTTAAGATTTATCATTTAAGATGTTACCATAAGACAGTTTTATACGCAACAATATCTTGGCTGTCACACTTTAACTATTATTATTTTCATAGGAAACAATATTCTGATCTCGTAGTTTGACAAATTAACTATTATTATTTTCACACAAAACAATATTTTGATTGTCTTACTTTGACATGCTAACAATTATTATTTTCACACATAACAATATTTTGATTGCCTTACTTCAACATCAAAACTGCAGTTTTTTTTGTTTAACAAAGTTTTAGTTATGTCGTTTTTGTCATGACAGTTAGGCATAGATTTAAAAGAAATAACTTTAGTTAGTGAAATGTGTAGCAATGTTTTGGTGTGCGTTATTTCTTGCAGGATTTCATTTGGTAGTTTTATGTATAACAGTAGGTTCAAAGTGTTTCATTTTAGTCTCGCAATCTTCTTTTGTGTAATGTATTATGATGTGTAAATATTTTCCCATTCGCATAATAGCTACAATTATCACTATATGTAATATAATAGCTACAATTATTACTATATGTAACACAATAGCTACAATTATTACTATATGTAATATAATAGCTACAATTATTACTATATGTAACACAATAGCTACAATTATTACTATATGTAACATAATAGCTACAATTATTACTATATGTAACATAATAGCTACAATTATCACTATATGTAATATAATAGCTACAATTATCACTATATGTAATATAATAGCTACAATTATTACTATATGTAACACAATAGCTACAATTATTACTATATGTAACACAATAGCTACAATTATCACTATATGTAATATAATAGCTACAATTATTACTATATGTAACACAATAGCTACAATTATTACTATATGTAATATAATAGCTACAATTATTACTATATGTAACACAATAGCTACAATTATTACTATATGTAACATAATAGCTACAATTATTACTATATGTTACATAATAGCTACAATTATCACTATATGTAATATAATAGCTACAATTATTACTATATGTAACACAATAGCTACAATTATTACTATATGTAACATAATAGCTACAATTATTACTATATGTAACACAATAGCTACAATTATTACTATATGTAACATAATAGCGACAATTATTACTATATGTAACACAATAGCTACAATTATCACTATATGTAATATAATAGCTACAATTATTACTATATGTAACACAATAGCTACAATTATTACTATATATAAGATAATAGCTACAATTATTAATACATGTAACATAATAGCTACAATGATTACTATATGTAACATAATAGCTACAATTATTACTATATGTAACACAATAGCTACAATTATTAATATAGGTAACATCTCTCCTGATGTTTCGATAATCTAAACAGTGTTGTGAATACAATTTTTCTTTAAAAATTGCTTTAATCGGTGTTACGTGTAACAATAAATGGAATACTTTCAAATTTTAAAATTTGCTGTGCGAAGTCAGTATATGTAGAGTCCTTTTCCTTGCTGTATTAACTACAGTTCGCATAGCTATGCAACAAGGCATATTAGATTTTAACACTGTAAATATAAGTAGTATCACGTTTAATAAATTATAATGTTAATCTCTTTAACATGATAACTTTAGACTGCATTTGCCTCAATCTTTGTTTCAATATAAAACCGTTAATAACATATACAATGTGCGAGTTTCTTACAATACAATATGCTAGGAAGGTCGAAACGTTGTCCTCTCCTTATCAGTAAAAGTGTTAATACCCATATCAGCCGTTCTGAGATATATTTTTATTTCAAGCGGGTTTCTCGTCATCAAGAAGGACAGTTAGATATCTGTGCTTTGCTCGGGTATCGAAATCCGCTTTCTAGCGTTGTAAGTCCATAGACTGTGAAACTGGAAGGGGATTATGTATAGACAATTTGCCTGTTATGAACAATTCGTTTTATTCTTCTAAAAATAGTCTATATATATATATACACACACACAGAGAGAGAGAGAGACGCATACACATATATACAGAGAAAATACGTGTCTGTATATGTATACCCGTACAATACGCGCACACACACTTGTATATATGCATACTTTTCCGTAAAAGACTCATGCTTCCTGTTACGTCTTAGCTAAGCAATGCTAGGATTTACGAATAATTAAAGCGAAGGGTTGTGACGCACGCTAACGCTAAGGACAAATGGGTTCGCGATCCGAGCATGCATTGTATCCTACATTGTTCAGGAGAACCACTGACGAAGAACGAAAGGCAGTGAGGAAAGCATCGTCCGTGTTTGTCCACTTTTATGTTGTTGTTTTTGGACAACTTTCTTTAAACACATGCACACGTTTGTGAGCAACAGTATTGCCTATCTTATAATGTTTTAACATATCCAGTAAAAGGAAAGAAGTCAAATTACCAACGAACATGAAGGTGTAGATTGACATAGTTAAGTACATATATTTAATTTTTATATCACCGGAACTTGCTTACTTTATGCGGTGAAACACTGAGGTCTCACGAAGTCAAGGAAATAAAAGGAATTGCTAAGTCTATAAGATAGTGTGTGTGATTTCATGGGTGCGTGCCATTTGTTCTAGGCTTAACGTCTGATAATGATAGGTATTTTGGTTGGACTGCTGACGCCACAATGCCTGTTTAAATATGCAGAGAAACAACATGCTTATTACAAATGTTGTAAATCAGAACGCATGGTTTTTGTTCGAACTGTTCGTGACAGAAAGCACAGTTTTATACGTCTCGGGTTTATACTTTTCTTTCAAATTCTTTGAAGGTGGCGCAGGCGTATAATTGCAAAGCAAACCTGCATTTCAAAAGTTAGACCACCCTAGACAGTTGTCTCAGCAGCGTCGGTTCTCCGACTCGCCTCATATCGTTGAGTTTCTCTTTTAGATATTCAAGAACAAACAAACAAAAACCACCAGGAGTCCGTATGTTATACTGGCATTTAGGATGCACCATACCACGCATGATCATGTTTCACAATAAATAGAACTTTAAATCCATCTTATGAGCATTCTATAGAAATTATAAATGTCAAATGTTTCTAATTTGCGAAGTTAAAAGCATTACCTTCGTTTGACCAAGAGACTTTTTCTAAAACAAATCATTTGAAATGGACCTGTGAAAGCTACAATGTGGAAAACAAAGATATTCCCTTAGAAATACTTATAAGAGTGTAATTAATTAATTACACTTAAGGTGATTACTTTGCATTGTAGTTTAGTATATATATTTTGAACTAACTTTAAAGGAGTGTGTTTTTTGTGTGTGTTTTTCTTATAGCAAAGCCACATCGGGCTATCTGCTCAGCCCACCGAGGGGAATCGAACCCCTGATTTTAGCGTTGTAAATCCGGAGACATACCGCTGCACTAGCGGAGGGTCAACTTTAAAGGGCCCGGCGTGGCCAGGTGATTAAGACACTCGACTCGTATTCCGAAGTTGTCATCACTCATCGCCAGCTCTTGGGCTACTCTTTTACCAAACAATAGTGGGATTGATCTTCACATTATAACGCCCCACGGCTGAAGGGGGGGAGAATATTTGATGAGAACGGGATTGGAAACGGCGGCCCTCAGATTGCGAGTCATATGTCTCAAATACTTCGCCATGACATGGCCAGTTTGATAACTTATTGTCATTTTGTAATACAGAGCTGGCTTTATTGACTACTGTCGCAAACAATAACATCACTTTCAATACGCCCCGGCATGGCCATATGGTTAGGGCACTCAACTTGTAACCTGAGGATTACAGGTTCGAATCCCCGTCACACCAAAAATGCTCGCCGTGGGGTCGTTATAAGTGATGGTCGATCCCACTATACGTTGGTAAAAGAGTAGCCCAAGAGTTGGCGGGGGTTGGTGATGACTAACTACCTTCCCTCGAGTCTTATACATCCAAGTTAAGGATGGCTAGTGCAGATACTCCTTGTGTAGCTTTGCGCAATAGTTCAAAACAAACAAACAAACAAAACACTTTTGATCAGAAATTGTAAATAATATGAAAGAATCTTGGTCAGTATAAAAGAGAACAACAAAAGGGGGGGCGAGAAAGAGGTGCGAGATGGTTAAAATTAAATAAGTATAAAGATTATTCTGCCGTTTGTTTATTTAACATCGAAATAACCGATATTACTTTGGAAGAGGAAAATCTTTTATATTTCAAGTATCTGGAACACCGAAGGAAAAATTCATATAAATTTTTAATCCGAATCTGAAGAAGTTGTTTATGGTTGTTTGTCCGTGTTCAGTTGGTCCAATTCTAAACAAGTTGTTAATGGTTGTTTGTCCGTGTTTAGTTGGTCCAAATTTGAAGAATTTGTTTATGCTTTTTTGTCCGTGTTTAGTTGGTCCGAATCTAAACAAATTATTTATGGTTTTTTGTCTGTGTTCAGTTGGTCCGAATTTGAAAAAAATGTTTATGGTTTTATGTCCGTGTTCAGTTGGTTCGAATCTAAACAAGTTGTTTATGGTTGTTTGTCCGTGTTCAGTTGGTCACTTTTTTTTTCTTCTCAGCACTTAGACGTTAGAGTTTCTTCTCGTGACAAAAAAAGCCTTTACTGTAAACCCTCTGCAGTTCCAATTTGTTATGGACTTATGGAGATAGTTGTCTCTTCTATGTATGCTTCTTTGGTAAGGATAGTGTGGCGGATAAGATTTATAATACCATTACTAAAGCACTGTTTTGCTCTTTCGTTCAGCAGACCGTATCTTATCTTATAGTGTTCAATACTTTAGTTCGTGCGTTTCTATATCTGAATGGAAGAATGCTAATTTAATATGCGTTTACAATGTCGAACATGAGGAAAAAGAAAACGGTTCAGTGAAGAAAGAAAAAAACAAATTAACAGGGGCGCTCTATTTCAATACATGAAGCACAAATAGTAGAATGTTAACCCTTTGTTCTCACAATGTTTTCTCTTTTAAAATTGTAAATTTGGTAAAATAAAACACATAATGGTGTTGCGTTTTTGTAACAAAGCCATATCGGGCTAACTGCTGAGCCTACCGGGGGGAAAATCGAACCCCTGATTTTAGCGTTGTAAATTGGTAGACTTACCACTGTACTAGCGAGGGCACATTATAGTACTGAAAGCTGATTAAACCGTAAGAAATTACACATACCAAATCTTGGTACAAGTCTTTTAGAATAAACACACAGAAAATAGCTCAGTACAGTAATTTATCGACTAATACTTGAATAATTTGTGAGAATTTTTTCAGAGTTCATGTGTGTAAATAATAATAGTTAATTTGTCAAACTACGAGATCAGAATATTGTTCCCTATAAAAATAATAATAGTTAAAGTGTGACAGTCAAGATATTGTTACGTATAAAACTGTCTTATGGTAACATCTTAAATGATAAACCTCAAACATTGTTACAGTTAAAACTACATCGGATGACATATAAAAGTAAAGAAAAAAATCCTAATTATTTTATACACAAAACTAGCTATCAGGTAAATCGAAAGGTGGTGGATATTGTTGCATTTACAACTTGAACTTTGTCGAAATACATTGTTTTCGTATAGGACTCGTCCTCGGAAGATTTTACTTTATAAATAGAGATTTTTAAAAGCTATGTTCAATAAATCACTCAGTAATGAGTGTATTAGGAACAAATTCTCCTGTTTTAAAATAGCTCCTTGTTTACTGTAAGGCTATTCTGTTTATATGGTCATACTATAGTAGAAATAGATTAACAAACGTAACTTTGGATATTAATGAATAAAAATTCCGTTACAAATAAAATTAGTAAATTACTTTTTGTAAATAAAACGTCATATCATTGTTCTTCATTGTTCTTTATTACAATGAAATCACTTTCATTTTTTTTATTCGAAACTATAAACGAAATGTTGGCATAGTACAAAACGTGTTCACTTTATATGATTTAGTAAGAGACGACTCTACTTAAAAATTTTTTATTAAAGTTATGTGTCGCCTTACTTATGATAAAAATCGTGTGCTGTCTAAGTTATGATAATGGACTGCGAAATATGTGTTCAGAATAATTAACTCACCGAGCATGTCTATCATCACACACTTAACAAATGGTCAAAGAAAACCGTGTCAGTGCGATTACAATCCTTCAAATCTCGAATTCATTTGTTTTATATAATATTAAAATGCACATAAACAACTCTTTTAAACAAATCCCCTCACAACAGAACCTGCGGGGAGTCGGCAACAACAGGTAATTTTTAACTTTTAAATGAAATCGGAGATAATTAATTCAAAAAAAGGGTTTTTAGGTTTTTACTTCGTTTCATAGGTGAACTTATCACTGTTTCTACGTATACCAGTATTGTAATTAGTTTCTGTCCGTTTCCCAGCGTTCACGATTTGTCATCGTCGGCAGACATCGGGAGTCGACATCTACTCGAACATAATATATTTGTACTTAAGTCTTCGAATGGTTCTATTACGACTCGTCAGTTGAGTGGAAACTTTTGCTCGTTTATTTTGTTTTAAGTCGGTGATGTGTTTAACACCCCGTGAAAACAGTTTCTCCCCACTTGAATAGATATTAAACTATCAGGCTGTGGCTGTTAAGGACACATTTATTGTCTTGTTACTATTCTATAACTGTTAGAGAACTTTTCAAGTTATCCTACCTACAAGGTTAGGGTTTTGTTTTGGATACTTGTCCACGGTGTCATAAATCTAAAGACGACCTGAGCTAACCCAACTAATATTAGCATTCTTCTATAAAACATGTAAAAAATTAAGCCTCTAGAAATGTAATAAAAATAAGCAAATGCCTGCATAGTGTTCCACTGAAAATAAATTACTGAGTGAAGTTACTTTAAACCATCATTAACGTGACTTAGCCTTCCAGTGTTACAGTGGTACGTCTGCGATCTTACAAAACTAGAAACTGGGTTTCGATACCCGTGGTGGGCAGAACAGAGACAGCCCACTATGTACTTATCTCAAAAAACAATTTGAAGTTTCTATATGTGTTTCCTGTTTTTTATTTCTCGTAACTTGAAAACTTTGGGACAGCTGTAAGTCTTCGGATTTACAATGCTAAAATCAGGGGTTCGATTCCCCACGGTGAACACAGCAGATAGCCAGACGTGGCTTTGATATAAGAAAACACACACATACTCAATAAATTTAGAAAACTCAGTTATTCAATATCTTTTCGGGCTCCGGCATGGCCAAGTAGTTAATGCACTCGACTCATAATCTGAGGGTCGCGGGTTCAATTCCCCATAACTTCAAACAAACACGCTCGCCCTTTCAGGCGTGGGAACATTATAATGTTTCAGTCAATCTCGTTATTCGTTGGTAAAAGAGCATCCCAAAAGTTGGCGATGGGTGGTGATGACTAGTTGCCTTCCTTTTAGTCTTACACTGCTAAATTTGCGCGAAAATCAAAACAAACCAAACCCTAATAAATACCTCTTCGAAAATAATCTGACCTTCCTTGGGAAATAAAACATCAATACCCACACAAGAGCGAACCTTTTCCTAAAGTTAGCAGTTGGAACATAAACTAAAAAGACGTGTTTATTTGTTGTTGTTTTTAAGTATTTGTTCAGCCAGTTGATTTCAGTTATATTTAAGTATTTTATAAATAATTTAGCATTGTTGATAGAGAGCATTTTGAAAACGATTTGCAAATTTCACTGTCTTAAACAATTACCATGTAAGATTTAAAATTTCGGGAACAGAGTATTAAATGTATAATTTATATTAATTTATGTTCAATTTGGCATTGAACAAAAAACAACTTTGATTTCTAATTAATTTATGTTATTTTCTTTATTAATGTCTGCAGATTTATAACGCTAAAATCAGGGGGTTCGATTCCCTCGGTGGACTCATCAGATAGCTCGATGTGGCTTTGTTATAAGAAAACACACACACACACGTTATTAATGTAGATTTTGTGACACCCCAATCCCAATGGATCTTCACTAGTTTCTTAACAGAAGCGTATTTTCCCAAAAAACTAACTACAGCATACACCCAACAAATTAAACTGGATTTAAATAATATAACTGTCAGTGTATTCTTGATGTTAACAAAGGTGAACTATAAGTATATTCTCTAACTTTTTTGCAATAATAACCTTTGTTTAAACTGTATTATTTATGCTTTGCCAATTATTTGTTCTAAAATACAGAGTATAAGTTAAACAAAAGCATCACTTGAAAACACTAGAGTTGTTTTTCCATATCTGTAAATAATAACTTATAAAAACCCAACCATAACAAGTCTTTCAAGTTTTTTTTTAACTGACATAAAGAATGAATGTTTCAGAATATTTTATTCTAATAATTTCAGTTTAGTAGAATATTATTAGAATGACCAAGAAAATAGACTCCCCTTACTTGCCTGTATATCCGGTCATTTCTTTATTTTTTAAAAAGTTACGTCTTTTTTACAGGTCCCACCCCCATTTTCTTTCTCTCTATCCATCTCTTATAGTTTTAAGCTTCTTTCCATGTAATACGGATTATGAAAATTAGAGATAACGTTTGAAATAATAACCCTTTGTACACGTTTATTAAGTCATAATTCGTTTTATCTTTCGGTGCATATGTGTTTCTTTTTAAAAACTATAAATTGTATACTAACTGTTTATCATGTCTTAGAAAATAAAAATAAATCATTTCCCATAAAGCAACAGTGCTTGAACACTTAATATTGTTGTTTCAAGTATCTCGCAGCAGGTTATTAATATTTAATATTGTTGTTTTAAGTATCTCGCAGCAGGTTATTAATATTTAATATTGTTGTTTTAATTATCTCGCAGCAGGTTATTAATATTTGTAGCAGATCGTTAGTATTTAATATTATTGTTTCAAGTATCTCGCAGCAGGTTATTAATATTTAATATTGTTGTTTTAAGTATCTCGCAGCAGGTTATTAATATTTAATATTGTTGTTTTAATTATCTCGCAGCAGGTTATTAATATTTAATATTGTTGTTTCAAGTATCTCGCAGCAGGTTATTAATATTTAATATTGTTGTTTTAAGTATCTCGCAGCAGGTTATTAATATTTAATATTGTTGTTTTAATTATCTCGCAGCAGGTTATTAATATTTAATATTGTTGTTTCAAATATCTCGCAGCAGGTTATTAATATTTAATATTGTTGTTTCTAGCATCTCGTAGCAGATCGTTAGTATTTAATATTATTGTTTCAAGTATCTCGCAGCAGGTTATTAATATTTAATATTGTTGTTCTAGCATCTCGTAGCAGATCGTTAATATTTAATATTGTTGTTTCAAGTCTCTCGCAGCAGGTTATTAATATTTAATATTGTTTTTCTAGCATCTCGTAGCAGATCGTTAATATTTAATACAACAGAGCGTAAACAATGATCATTGTTGCTTCAACGGCGATGATGTCGCTTTATTTCAATTAGACCAATGACATGGATGATAATAAAATAGGTCCAGCATGGCTAGGTGGTTAAGGCGCTCGAATTGTAATCTGAGAGTCGCGAGTTCGAACCCCGTCACACCAAACATGCTCGCCCTTTAGGCCGTGAAAGAATTGTAATGTAACGGTCAATCCCACTATTCGTTGGTAAACGAGAAGCCCAACAGTTGGCGGTGAGTAGTGATGACTAGCTGCCTCCCGTCTTGTCTTACACTGCTAAATTAGGGACGGCTAGTGCAGATAGCCTAGCGTAGCTTTGCTCGAAATCCAAAAACAAACAAACCAAGAATCGTTCGAATTATTAATTTTCCATGCTATAATACCAACCTTGAAACTCTTACATCCATAGAACCATTCCAACTCAATGGAACAGGTTAAACAAATCTTTTCTAATTACGACTCTTATTTTATTTTTTTAAAGCATGCACGATGGTCAAGCATTTTTTTGTGGCAGTAGGAAATAAACTAAGACAATTTATTCGAAATTCGGCCAAACAGTAAGTAATGCAACCAAAAAACAACCAAACAAAAAAAAACATTACTTTTACTATCTGACTTAAATTTTATTAAAACACTTTCGATTCTTGGATTATATTTTTGATGAGGAATTATTGTGTTGAAAGTAAAGTAAGATAAATTAGTAAAACAATAACTTGGACAATTTATAACTGAATTAGCATCTCAGTTGCTTTGAAACTCCCTCTCTCAACCTCCAAGGTTCAGCGGTAGATTTCAAAACACTGAAAACTGGTTTCGATACCCGTGTTTAGTACTGAACTTATAACCCATTGTATAGCTTTGTGCATAACAAGAAGCCCCCTAGTGGCACAGCGGCATGTCTGCGGGCTTACAATGCTAGAATCTAGGTTTCGATACCCGGTAAGCACATAAAGCTCATTGTGTTGTTCTGTGCTTATTTCCAAATTTCAAACAACCATAAAAACAAAGAAAACCTTGGGGAACAACTCATTCTAACTATAAGTGGAAGAAAATATATGTCACTACCAGGCAGGGTGCCTCTTATGTTAACAATAATGAAATGAAAGCCGATATGTCTATTGTTTTTATATCTTGTTTTTACTTACAGAATGGATATATTGTGATATATATTGTAATACTTCGATACAAATAAGCTTGTACTAGTGTTGTGATAACGACTGGTTTGACTCATACGTATAACATAAACACAACTTGGCTGAAATTATTTTCATATTCCACGGTAATTCATAAATACTGATATAATTAAAACTCGTTTTTTTGTTTTTGATATATATATATAAAGTCACGGACTAAACAATCTCAGTGAAAATTCTAAATCTTTTCTTTTCCAAATCTTTGATTTGGAAAAGAAAAGATTTAGTTGAGAATTTGTACGTACATAACTGAACCATTTTGACAGCAACAAATATATACCAAGAATATGATGTAACAGCCAGATGTAAACGAAATCTCACGCGACTAATGCCTTTCGTTCCTTTGTTGTCATTGGTTGGTTCTGGTTTTGTTTTTTTTGCTACTGATATCATTTATAAAATTCACAATATTTCGTGACGCAGCAGTTTTTTTGAGCCAACGAATTTGAATCTCAGTACTTAATGTTTCACGATTTTCTTCCTGTATTTAGCTATGACATCATTTTCAGTTTAGTTCATCGAGTTTAAATCAAGGTCTTTTGAGTCGAAACCAAATCCAAGATTTAATTCTGGTTAGGCTTTGTCTTCTACAGAAACCGAATCCAAGATTTAATTCTGGTTAGGCTTTGTCTTCTACAGAAACCGAATCCAAGATTTAATTCTGGTTAGGCTTTGTCTTCTACAGAAACCGAATCCAAGATTTAATTCTGGTTAGGCTTTGTCTTCTACAGAAACCGAATCCAAGATTTAATTCTGGTTAGGCTTTGTCTTCTACAGAAACCGAATCCAAGATTTAATTCTGGTTAGGCTTTGTCTTCTACAGAAACCGAATCCAAGATTTAATTCTGGTTAGGCTTTGTCTTCTACAGAAACCGAATCCAAGATTTAATTCTGGTTAGGCTTTGCCTTCTACAGAAACCGAATCCCAAACGTTTACCTATAATTATCTCAGCACGTCCAGGTGGTCAAGGCACTCGACTCGTATTTCGAATGTCGCGGGTTCGAATCCCCGTCACACCAACATGTTTGCTCTTTCAGCCGTGGGGGTGTTATAATGTGGCGGTCAATCCCACTATTCATTGGTAAAAGAGTAGCCCATAAGTTGGCGGTGGGTGGTGATGACTAGCTGCTTTCCCTCTAGTCTTACACCGTTAAATTAGAGACGGCTAGCACAGATAGCCCTCGTTCAGCTTTTCGCAAAATTCAAACCAAACTTGTAATTATGTTTTATGACTTTTAAATTTCCAGCACATACTCGAACTTAAAACCTGCAACAAACTCGTTATGTATAACTGAAATAGTGTAATCGTCTTATACCATTCGAGTATTTTTTGTATTTAGTCTGAGACACTCAGACGTTTCGGTTTGAAGACGTTGGTTTGTTCTGACATAAGATTACTTCAGTTGACATCAATATCTGCTTTTATTTCATTTAACCAGCTCATTGCAACAGTAAATAAAGCAATATTTTTACAGTTCTTGTTTAGAAATACATTTGAATGGGCTTAACCTCAGCACTTTCAGTAAAGAGTGGGCAAAATTCACAAAAACACTGAAGCCTAACAGGGCGAAGTTATAAATAACTTTCAAATTATCAGTATAAATTAATCTATAATTAATTATAAGAATTTCTAGTTATACATCATTTACGTCAATAGTAATTAATAATTTTGTACTTGAAAACAACATTCGCGTAGTAAATGACTTTATCTTTTTTATAATTTCGAACGGTTTGTTGAGAAATAAAACGATCACCTACATCTTCAACAACAACAACAAACTGTTGTTTTCGAATGTATTAGGCAGATTTTGCCATCTTTTCTATTTTGAGACTTTGCTTTTTTTATTTTAAAAAACGGAACTGCAAAAATACTTTTATTTTACTGTTGCAATGAGCTGGCGAAATGAAATAAAGGCATACAATGATGGCTACTAAAGTAATAGCATATCAGAACAAACCAACATCTTCAAACCGAAACGTCTGAGTGTCTCAGACTTAATACAAAAAAATAATATATATATATATATATATATACATATAATTCTTATAACTGACAAATAATTTTATTTCATAACTTATTTCATATTTCAGACTTTTTATGCATTTTATTTTTGCCCTCCCAATTAAGGGGGACACTGGGACACTCCCCCCTTACCCCCCACTCATCCAGAGGCTACAGCCCATCGTATTTAATAATACTTTCTTATCAACGGGCTCGTTCGTGTTCTCTTTTACGTTTCGAGAAACTATTTGAGTATCTAGTTAGTACGCATACAATGGCGTGTAAAAACAAAAGAAAAGAATGTGACACGTAAAAAGATCCATCTGATTGTAATCTTCCCCTAAAATATCTTATTGTAATACGCTCTAATCTTCCCCTAAAATATCTGATTGTTCAATAGTGTGATATCTTGATAAGATGCGTTCTCTTAATTAATTGATTTTCGAACTTGAATTATCTTGTAGTTCATGACATATTGCCTACCAAGGGGTGACGTGCGCTAAGCATTGTGGGAAGATGGTGACTGCGCTCGAGCCACTCTACCACACATATTGGTTAAGCAGGCGTACACCAGTTTTATTGCTCGACAAATCATGTTTATCACTTGTACCTCACGGTTGATGCTCTAAATACCTTTTCACATGATAAAATGTAATGTGTAGTGAATGGAAGCGTGCATGTTGTAATCCAGTTTGACACAGAGAAATCTTTGTCACAATATCCTTCACAGCCATAGGACTTAACGGCCAGTGAATATGTGTTTAGTGGCCATTTCTGTCTGTAAGCACGTTCTCCTGCATGCATACATTTTGTGTGGTTAATATTTACAATGGACCACAGTTAGGCATAACACTAGTGTTAAAAGATCACCACGACTGTTTTATTTAAAGTGAGTTATACTTCATATGCAATAAACTAGAGTATATGCTATTTCATTCCAAGCTCCAAACTCAACCTATTGACATTACAATTCCTCTCAAAAAAAGGAGAGAAATGCTTCCTTCACTCATCAGGTTGAGCTTACAAACAAAACGTTAAAATTACAGCAAAATAAAATTTACTTGTAAAACAGGACAACATGCTTATTTGCTGGAGATATTCTACTTCACAATGACCCATGAACTTGTTGACGTAATTAAAAGAGCAGAACCTCGTTGACCAAACAAGGACGCTTTCCGAGCATCGTAAGGATGGACTTTGTTTTTTGTCCTGACACAATGGCCTCATAAATATGTTTACGATATAAAACTAAACAGTGAATTATTGCGTATTTACATTTAATAGCATATCACAATTGTTTTACTGTAACAAATAAAATCGAATTATTATTTTGCTGGAAAGAACTACAACAATCTGTGTACCATTCATTCGAAGGTTGAATTTTTTGTAACTCGCAGTAAACGAGGTCTGGAATCAGGCGTGCTTTTATATAGTTGTGGACAGTTTTGTTTGTTAGAGATAAAACAGGGTACTTTCGGGGTACAAGATGAGAATTTCAGGGACTTGAGCCCACCCAGCCACCGCCCCCTTCACGTCACCGTAAAGATGCTAAATCCAAGTCTCGTGAGAACATCATAACAAAAATAACATTATTCCCAATGACGATTATTAGCTAATATCTATCTATCTTCAAATACTTTATATTTCATGTATTCGAATATTCTTTCGCAAGTCCACGACCTGAGGCTACTAAACCAAATCAATACGTGCGAGCTGTGTGTGGGTCGTCACTACAACCTACGCGCCGGCAGCCGTTGGTTGGAAGCAGACATGATGGCGTCTATAGGCCACGAGGGAAGTACTAACAAGAAGTCCAGCAACCCTCACCCCGCCCTGAACACTTCCCACTCCTCCTATTCTTCCCTGACTGGGACTCACAAAACGAGTTTTAATATTTTTGCCTCAGAGCTCGAGTTTTTGAAATATTTCTTTATTTACTTAAAATAAACTAAAACTCAGCGAATGGCAAAGATACATATGGCCTGACTACAACATACGAGTGACACGTAAATAGTTTAAGAAGTCATAAAAGTGTTAAGAAAATCTGTTCGCGTATGCATGAGAGCTTGTGCATCATGAATTTACGCGTGCTTGCGCGTGCATATGTATGATGATATACAACATTAATCGTGCCATTACATTATTTGTACACATACGTACAGATATTTCACCATCTAGAAAAGAATAACATAAGAAAAGCAAGCGAAGTTACGTATGTAATGCCCATATGCTGCGTAGCACGAGTCCCTGCATATTTTCGTGTTTGGTTATTATGTGTTTCTGTCTCTTTTTTTTTCTATATATAACCAGCGTCGCACATGTGTGAAGCTCACTTTCTCTTCGAAGTACCCTATTCTGTGGCGGGTTTAAACAGTGCATTATAACTCAAATCATTACCTTCGTGGAAGCGTTACGGTAACTGTGTAATTAGGGAAACTAGATTTAGTTCGTATATCATTCTTGTAATAGATACTGGCGGCCATAGAGTCAAGCCGTTAAAGATGGAGAAAATTGTAGAGTAGCAGATGTGGATATATTGGAGGTGCTCTCTGGAATTTTCCTTGATTGCATTACTTGTAGAAGGAGATACAATTTCCCAAATAATTCTCTCGGAATGTCCTTTATGTAAATGAGTTAGCGGTGTCTAGGCCAACTAATGGCATGGAGATCTAACTTCGGAAATAACTTGGTTCTCCTGTAACATATCTTCAATAGGGAACTGCCTGATTCATAAGTGACCACGTACATTTATCGAATCTTCCTTTGAAACACGTGATATTGTTATTTACATAACAAAGCTCGCCAGCATCTCCCCTGCGTCTATCAGGTTTCAAACCTCTCAGAGACAGAGGACCAAACTAAAGTTTCATCATCGGTTCCTTTTATTTAGACAACGATTTTCCATTAAGGAAAGAGCAGCTAATGTCAAATTATTGGAATGATTACGAACTTTCTTGCTAAATGAAACTCACTGATGAGGACCCGCAGGAAAAGATGAGAATATTTTAGTTGTTACAACATCTGTGTTGCATGAGTTTGTATGTATACATGTGTGTGTATATATAATTATGTTCTGTTTGCTTGTTTACATGCTGCTCATATGAATAAACCAGAACCAGAACAGTTGAAAATAAATCCCAAAGAAGTGAGACGGTATTATTAAACGAACCCACGAGGATGATAACATCAGGCACAGACAATAGAATATTAACACGCGCTTAGTTTTCAAACATTGTTTTTTTTATCTCATATCCTGTTCAATGCCAGTAAAGGCTAAGGTCACTGAGTACTCGCTTAAAAAACAAAACAAAACAGTTCTACCTGTGATGAATTACAAAAAAAACAACAACAAATAAACATGTCTGCACATCGGGTGGGTCCTATCATTTTAAACCTGTCCAATAGAAACTCCAGCTGGAAGATCGGACGTCCTCTGTAGAGAAATAAATTTAAAATTTCAAATTAGATGACACATATATAAATTCAAGAAACTGAAAATAAAGGGGATTGTCTAAGTCGCCCAACCACTCCCCAGCCAGTAGGAACCTCCATCTTTGTTGTACCACCCAACCAACTCTCTAAACTTGTAAGTGGCTGTAAAGTTTTGAATTAATTTCAGTACAGGTCGACAGGTCAACACTGTCGCCGCCATTTTGTTTACATGGGTATTGCTCAGAAGCCAACAATTTGTACTGTTGTGCAATGGAATCAGAAAAAAACAAAAAACTCCATTGTACTGAATTAAGTACACGTTTCTTTGTGGTAATTATTTGTGGTATAATCACGACATTAATGTGATCCGCATTTAATATACGTATCACCTGCTTTTAAGCAATCCTATGTATTTATCACCTGGTGTTGAGTCAGTCAGTTCGCTTGCTCTGTTAGATCTACCATAACTTTGTTGTTGAAAAGGCACGTTGTCTGCACTGTTGATATTGGGGTAACTGAGTCGTGCTTACGGTTACCTCTGTGCGTAAGGTTGCCGTTGAGCTGACCAAGTCTCGTTGACGGTTACTTAGGTTTGTAAGGCCGGTGTTGAGACGAGGAAATCGTGTTCACGACTACACCTGCACTTCTTCTATAAGAATATTGTTGACTTGACAAAGCGCTGTTCGTGTTCTTGTTGCTAGGAAACAGACAAAAAGCAACAGAAAGATAAAAAGTGTTTGTTTATTAATTTCCAACTGTTACTGTAAAACCTAGAAACTCGTGTCATATATTTTTATTCGTCATCCAATTAATGTTATCTTTAAATGCGTGTGAATTCTTCGTCAGTTAAGTTCAACTTTCATTCTGTCGTGTCTCAGATTTTGCTGGTCAGAGTAGAATGGGATTAATAGCTCGGAGTTACTTCTCTGAGTGAATATCACAAATCTGTAACACCGACCACAGCTATGTATTTTTTATTTTAAAAAAGTCAGATTTCCCACCGTGAGTCAGAGATTTATACACTGATCACAATTGTTTATGAATCAAAATTGAATTTAAGTAAAGTGAAGTGTAATAAATGTTTCGTACAAATCAGCAAAAGAAACAACGTTTTATTAAATATAAATTTCATATGAAAAGTGCAGTTTTGCTCAGAATCGGTTTGGTTTGAATTTCGCGCAAAGCAACACGAGGGCTATCTGCACTAGTCGTCCCTAATTTAGCAGTGTAAGACTAGAGGGAAAGCAGCTAGTCATTATCACCCACCGCCAACTCTTGGGCTACTCTTTTACCAACGAATAGTGGGATTGACAGTGACATATTATAACGTCCCCACACCTGAAAGGGCGAGCATGTTTGGTGTGACAGGGATTCGAACCCTCGACCCTAAGATTTCGAGTCGAGTGCCTTAACCGCCTGACCATTGCACAGAATCATCAAATGAAATAAACTGAATCTAGGTGTACCACAGCTGCTCTAAATATCCAAATTCATGTTCAGCCAAAACCTAGTACATATCCCCTCCTCTTTCGTTATATGTATTTATATGTGTCACTTTCAAAAACCTTCTTTTCTCCCACAAAAAAAAAAAAACAACAACATATTTTTTAATCTACGGTCCCTTTCTTTGAGAGTAGTCATCTTTTTGTTTTTTTCTCGACTCACGTAAAGACGTTCAAGGTTTACTGGATTTAGCACGTAAAACAGTGTATATTCATTTTATAAAGGCATAATGGTTGCTTAACAGGAATGCGGGGAAGAACATTGGCCACCGGAAGGGTATACAGTGACACATTTTCTTTGGTACTGCAGTACGCCTGTGATTCAATTTCTGAAAGCTTACACTTTCCGTAATTTACGGTTATTGTACGAGCACGAGATAATACGCCCTCGCGCTCGACATGTCGCTGCTGTTTTGCGCCTAATGGCGACTCTGAAGAGAGAGCAGTTGCACACTATAATCTATGTGTTTTGTCTAAATCCCTCTAGCCAATGTATGCGCAGGATAATATTCTACTGGGTGAGTATAATACAGTGAAATGTTGCACGTCAATTTACGATATGCCTCAGAGATCTCCTCTGATAATAAATCATATTAGGAAATTTAAAATGGGGAAATTCTACTCAGTATTCACACTGAGAATATATTTAAAGGTTCTCGCAGTGTCTTACCTATGCTTAATACTCGTCTATAGACTTAGACTTGGGTTTCTAAATTGGACTTATTTCTAACCATTCGACTTATCAACGTGTTAGATGTTGTTGTTATTAAACGACACATTTTCCATAGAAATCATATAAAGAAACTTATCTATATAACCGAATTTCCTTCTTGGGTTTTTCTAAAGTAATTACAGTTGGAATATCAAGACGTGTATTAACATGTTATTTAAAACCAGAAACAGCAATTAAAATAGAACATTGTGAAGGAATAAATACACACGAAAACCAGAACGGTGTATATCTAGATACATTCAGGCGTTTCTCTAAGTGTGCACCACATTTTTACTGATTTAAAATAATTATAGAAATAAACGAAACATTCACTGAGCGTCTTTTTTATGTATTATAATTAGACTTAATTCAGATTAATAGTTAAACAAATTGTATATAAGTTACGATACAAACTATTTATAATTCTGGGTGTTTATTTATTTATAATACACTTCTGGTTGTTTCTTAGCACTTGCTCTGAAAGCGTTATGGTTAAAGGTTTCGCGTGTTTTAACGTAAAACAATGTAAAATAATAAATACCTTCCTTCAGTTTCAACAGCACATTTGCAATATTTTATTAATAAACACAAAAAACTAACTTGCCAATTTGCACCTTTTTCCCATATGGTTCCACACATCTTTGTTCTATCCTAAAGCAGAAGACAATATTTTATATCTCGATATACGTAGGTATCTTCTTCAAGCAGTGTTATAGATTATAAACAGTGTTTCTTAAGTACCATAAGCTTGTAACTAAGCACTGTATGTGACTGAGATAATCTCACGATTGTTTATTCTATAGATTTGTAATATTAAAATAAATGTAGATGTTATGCCTGTATACGACTAAGATAATCTCACGGATTGTTTACACTATAGATTTGTAATATTAAAAAAAACGTTATGGATGTTATACCTGTGTACGACTAAGATAATCTGATGGATTGTTTACACTATAGATTTGTAATATATATATAGATTTGTAATATTAAAAAAAACGTTATGGATGTTATACCTGTGTACGACTAAGATAATCTGATGGATTGTTTACACTATAGATTTGTAATATTAGAAGAAACGTTATGGATGTTATACCTGTGTACGACTAGGATAATCTGATGGATTGTTTATACTATAGATTTGTAATATTAGAAGAAACGTTATGGATGTTATACCTGTGTACGACTAGGATAATCTGATGGATTGTTTATACTATAGATTTGTAATATTAAAAGAAACGTTATGGATGTTATACCTGTGTACGACTAGGATAATCTGATGGATTGTTTACACTATAGATTTGTAATATTAGAAGAAACGTTATGGATGTTATGGCTGTATACGACTAAGATAATCTGATGGATTGTTTACACTATAGATTTGTAATATTAGAAGAAACGTTATGGATGTTATGCCTGTATACGACTAAGATAATCTGATGGATTGTTTACACTATAGATTTGTAATATTAAAAAAAACGTTATGGATGTTATACCTGTGTACGACTAAGATAATCTGATGGATTGTTTACACTATAGATTTGTAATATTAGAAGAAACGTTATGGATGTTATACCTGTGTACGACTAAGATAATCTGATGGATTGTTTACACTATAGATTTGTAATATTAGAAGAAACGTTATGGATGTTATACCTGTGTACGACTAGGATAATCTGATGGATTGTTTATACTATAGATTTGTAATATTAGAAGAAACGTTATGGATGTTATACCTGTGTACGACTAGGATAATCTGATGGATTGTTTATACTATAGATTTGTAATATTAAAAAAAACGTTATGGATGTTATAGAAACGTTATGGATGTTATACCTGTTATGGATGTTATACCTGTGTACGACTAAGATAATCTGATGGATTGTTTACACTATAGATTTGTAATATTAGAAGAAACGTTATGGATGTTATGGCTGTATACGACTAAGATAATCTGATGGATTGTTTACACTATAGATTTGTAATATTAGAAGAAACGTTATGGATGTTATGCCTGTATACGACTAAGATAATCTGATGGATTGTTTACACTATAGATTTGTAATATTAAAAAAAACGTTATGGATGTTATACCTGTGTACGACTAAGATAATCTGATGGATTGTTTACACTATAGATTTGTAATATTAGAAGAAACGTTATGGATGTTATACCTGTGTACGACTAGGATAATCTGATGGATTGTTTATACTATAGATTTGTAATATTAGAAGAAACGTTATGGATGTTATGGCTGTATACGACTAAGATAATCTGATGGATTGTTTACACTATAGATTTGTAATATTAGAAGAAACGTTATGGATGTTATGCCTGTATACGACTAAGATAATCTGATGGATTGTTTACACTATAGATTTGTAATATTAAAAAAAACGTTATGGATGTTATACCTGTGTACGACTAAGATAATCTGATGGATTGTTTACACTATAGATTTGTAATATTAGAAGAAACGTTATGGATGTTATGGCTGTATACGACTAAGATAATCTGATGGATTGTTTACACTATAGATTTGTAATATTAGAAGAAACGTTATGGATGTTATGCCTGTATACGACTAAGATAATCTGATGGATTGTTTACACTATAGATTTGTAATATTAAAAAAAACGTTATGGATGTTATACCTGTGTACGACTAAGATAATCTGATGGATTGTTTACACTATAGATTTGTAATATTAAAAAAAACGTTATGGATGTTATACCTGTGTACGACTAAGATAATCTGATGGATTGTTTACACTATAGGTTTGTAATATTAGAAGAAACGTTATGGATGTTATACCTGTATACGACTAAGATAATCTGATGGATTGTTTACACTATAGATTTGTAATATTAAAAAAAACGTTATGGATGTTATACCTGTGTACGACTAAGATAATCTGATGGATTGTTTATACTATAGATTTGTAATATTAGAAGAAACGTTATGGATGTTATGCCTGTATACGACTAAGATAATCTGATGGATTGTTTACACTATAGATTTGTAATATTAAAAAAAACGTTATGGATGTTATACCTGTGTACGACTAGGATAATCTGATGGATTGTTTATACTATAGATTTGTAATATTAAAAGAAACGTTATGGATGTTATACCTGTGTACGACTAGGATAATTTGATGGATTGTTTACACTATAGATTTGTAATATTAGAAGAAACGTTATGGATGTTATACCTGTATACGACTAAGATAATCTGATGGATTGTTTACACTATAGATTTGTAATATTAAAAAAAACGTTATGGATGTTATACCTGTGTACGACTAGGATAATCTGATGGATTGTTTATACTATAGATTTGTAATATTAAAAAAACGTTCTGGATGTTATACCTGTGTACGACTAAGATAATCTGATGGATTGTTTACACTATAGATTTGTAATATTAGAAGAAACGTTATGGATGTTATACCTGTGTACGACTAAGATAATCTGATGGATTGTTTATACTGTAGATTTGTAATATTAGAAGAAACGTTATGGATGTTATGCCTGTGTACGACTAAGATAATCTGATGGATTGTTTACACTATAGATTTGTAATATTAAAAGAAACGTTATGGAAAATAGTCAATCAAATATCCCTTAAATACATATTAATATATTAATATATGTTTTGCTCGAAATATAAATGGGTAGTTATAACATTTGCATAGTGGTATAGTACCAGAAACGGATAATGCATATATACTACCACGATTCTATAATATTCTGTTTCTAAATTCTCGGGTAATAACGTGTTTTTTGTGTAGTGTAACAAAACCAAAACCATAATTTATATTCACTGCTAAGTTTCTTTAATGGAATATGCGAACTGTGGAAATATATGAATGATAATACAGGTATACAGGTAGGACTAGATGGCAGATAAACAAATAAACAGTTTCCTATAAACAGGTAATCAAGTAAAGGTAAAGATATTTTGTAACGTTAAAGTGAGTCTTAAACGACGATCTTCTGAGTCGTATGTGATATATCAGTGCACCAAACTAAAATAAGATTTCACGCTGTTCTATAGATATTTGAAAAGCTAGGGAAAAAAACGAACTTATTAATTTAATATAGAAAAGATAGGCCCCGGCATGGCCAGGTGGGTTAAGGCGTCGACTAGTAATCTGAGGGTCGCGGGTTCGAATCCACGTCCCATCAAAAATGCTCGCCCTTTCAGCCGCGGGGACGTTATAATATGATGGTCAATCCCACTGTTCGTTGGTAAAAGAGTAGCCCAAGAGTTGGCGGTGGGTGGTGATGACTAGCTGCCTTCCCTCTAGTCTTACACTGCTAAATTAGGGACGGCTAGCGCAGATAACCCTCGTGTAGCTTTCCGCGAAATTCAAAACAAAAACATGGAAAAGATAAATGAAGTCTTACAACGTCTGCGAAACTGTCTCGCTACCTAACGTATGCTCCTTATATTATGCTGGAAAAGAATACACAAAATACACGAGTTTATAAGAAGCAAAGTAAACATGTTGCTCAAAGGAAGA
The DNA here is from genome assembly GCF_004210375.1 of Tachypleus tridentatus. Lineage (NCBI taxonomy): Eukaryota > Metazoa > Arthropoda > Merostomata > Xiphosura > Limulidae > Tachypleus > Tachypleus tridentatus. Next base: position 18,291,384 of record NC_134826.1, read on the forward strand.
TCGAAACGTTGTTCTCTGCTTATTGATAAAAGTGTTAATACCCATACCAGCCGTTCTGAGATACATTATACCTTAAAGTTTGTTGACGGTGGTAGCGTTGTTTGTACCGGATTACTAAACTTACGAAGTTTAAAGTGAATTAGTTCGTTTGTTTGTTTTGTTGTTTTTTAGTTACGATTAATAGTAAGAAATATCATATACCTCGTCCCTAAAATTTGTTTGTCCAGATTGTGTATGACATACTTGCTATGCGAGTTCTGTGTTAAGCCTTTGGATTTTACTATTTTACAAGTAGCAAAGTATCGTTGGTCAACATATGTATGGATAGACAGACAAGTGTTAATTTATAAGTATTCCTGTTTTATATTTGACTTTTCCACAGTGATAGACATGCATTTTTCGTTTTGTACTGACCATGTATGCTTTGTTGTTTAAGGTTTGGAGGTACTTTGCTAGCTTTTGTTTTCTGCAAAGCTGTCGAGATGGCATTACATTAATTCATCACGGTCATTAAGCCAAAGAAATAAATCGCCTAACTTTTAGACAGCAAATAATGATATGAGGCAGGGCGTTATGTCGCCTTTTAGGATCGATTGAGGTAAAATTTATTTTCCCATGATTTCGTTTTTGTTTCATGTTACATAAATTTGTAAAGTTATCGTTTCCCCAACAGGCCCAAAGCGTGCTCGAACCTCAATGATTCAGAATGACAACGATAAAAATAATAGCCTACACAAGAGCGCGAAAAAAAGCCATAAGATATCCATATGATGTGATTTAAGGTTATTCAAGACGTTGACGTGGGAAGCGAAACGTGAGCGCTGATCTTTGCATCTTCTATAAGTCAACCCGCCATATCGGAAAACCTTCTCGTCTTTGTCTGCGTTACACGAAAGCGAAACGCATCTGTTATTGTAGCTGCCGATGAAATTATTTGACTTTCTCACAGTTATCTAAATTAGGATCATATTTACAGTTATTCAAATTAGGATCAGATTTACAGTTATTCAAATCAGGATTAGATTTACAGTTATTCAAATCAGGATCAGATTTACAGTTATTCAAATCAGGATCAAATTTACAGTTATTCAAATCAGGATCAGATTTACAGTTTCATACTTTCTGTTGTTGTCGTTTGTACGTGTTACCGAGTTCTATTTTTAAATAATCGTTAAAGCGTAATTCCAGCTTAAGTAATTAACAACCTGTTTGCCTCTTTACTTTAGAGTAAAGCCACAATGAGCTATCTGCTGTATCCACCGCGGGGAATCTAACTCTGGATTTTAGCATCGTAATTCCATAAACTTACCGCTGTCCCGTCGGTAGACAGTTTCCGACGAAATACTGGGCGATCGGATACACTGAGTTTTTTACTGCTTTTTTTCCGTATTTCATTGGGATCTCCATCTTGAATTACCGTACACAGTAAATAATTGTAACCGAAACGATGACTCCCTACTCTCCTCGTCTTATGATATATTTTTTTCTGTGTTAATAAATTATTTACAATAATTTAGGATACAATATTTCGGATGCAAAAATAAAAGGTGAATTACTTATGAAGTACATCAACTACAATTTTGTAGCCCACCTCTTCTGGATCCATATTCTTCATTTAGGATTCTGCTAGAAAGATGAAACGTCTTCTCAATAATTCGGCGACTCAAATGAGTTGTGAAAGTAAAAAGAAATGACCGTTGACTTCCTTTGGAAATGTAGCGGTTAGGGTTATGGCACAGGCATAAAGATTCGGTTGATGTACAGTGACCTCTACCATAAATAAACAAAAATATTTCAACCTGCCACTGTTTCCAGCAGATAGAGTGATGTCTTCTCTGAGACACAAGGGAACTTATTGTTGTATTATTTCTTTTCGAATTTTTAGCACAAAGAAAGAAACTGATGTCCACTTTCTGTGACAAATGTAGCTCAAAGTTAGCTTTGTCTTTTGCACGCTTCCCTAGTGGCTATTAATCACACATAAGTTTATTTAACGACAGTCCATTTTATTAGTAGATCTAACATTTTATAATTTCTACCTTTTTCCATCTAATCTTCACAGAAACCCTGTTTTAGATGGTACATAAACAAGTGTTAACAATGGAATGTGTACCACTTACTGCGATGATGAAGTTAGTCCTTCGAAGTTTTTAAGATTTTATAACACACGAACCACGACAGATGAACTGAGGTACAAGCTGCTCACTTGAAGTTAATAACTTTTAAAACACACGAACCACGACAGATGAACTGAGGTACAAGCTACTCCCTTGAAGTTTATAACTTTTAATAACACACGAACCACGACAGATGAACTGAGGTACAAGCTGCTCACTTGAAGTTAATAACTTTTAAAAACACACGAACCACGACAGATGAACTGAGGTACAAGCTACTCCCTTGAAGTTTATAACTTTTAATAACACACGAACCACGACAGATGAACTGAGGTACAAGCTGCTCACTTGAAGTTAATAACTTTTAAAAACACACGAACTACGACTGATGAACTGAGGTACAAGCTGCTCCCTTGAAGTTAATAACTTTTGATAACACACGAACTACGACTGATTAACTGAGGTACAAACTACTCCTTTAAAGTTTATAGCTTTTGATAAGACACGAACTACATGAACTGAGCTAGATAGTTTTTAACAGATTAGAATATTTTTCTTAGCTAATACTTGTATGAATGAGCCAGCGTCTCATTATGCAAGCAACAGTCACAGGAGATAGAGACGTAGAGCCCGGATATGACACCCAATAATCCCGGGGGGTGGGGTGGAACATTAGCGCTTCCGCCGCTCAGTAAGAGGCTAATTCTACGACCTTACGACACAGGAACTATTCTCGATTTCCTAGGCATAGGTATACTTTAGAAATAGCTTGTCATTCAGAATGTTCAGAAACTCAAATGTCCAGTCGTCCATTTGACCTCCCTCCATGTAAAGAATACGTTAACTCAAAAACTTCAGCTTAGTTTTAGTAGGACCGTGAGTGTTCACTTCTTATACACGTGAAGACGTCTCACCATTCATTTCATATGTTTACATATTTTTTATGGTTTCTTATTCTGATGCAAAACGTAAAAAAAAAACGCCATTACGAAGGAAAAAGTTGACAAATAATTGTTGACTTCTTACATCTACCATGCTTTATATTTTTCTTTATATTTGTTGCTAAAAATAATAAAACTAAATTCACTGTTTTCATTACTCTCATGCATACCCATGAGGAATTTGCGATTTTACTTGAACTATAATAGTGAGAAACACTTAAAGATATATCGTTTATTTCTTTGTTTTTCCCTGAAGAAGAAAAAGTCCACCGTTCAGAAGCTTCTGGGTTGAGGGTATTGTATCTTTGCGTTAAATTGATTTTTTAACCTTTGTTTTTACATATCGTATAGATATATAGCGATATTACATGTGTTATTGTGTAGTACGCGTACGTATATACGCTCTTTTATGGGTTAATCATTTCCTTTTTCAAAAAACTGTTAACGTAGCAGTTCAGAGCTTTCAAATAGTCCCTTTCTCTGTTAGCAAAATACTATTAAGGTCTATCTGGTGAAATGTATCCCGTGAGCTCTGAATTCCCTTAATAACCATTGGTGCTTTTAACCATGTCCTAGGTGAGCTATACACTATACTTTCAGTTCAGTATGGCTCCAGTGCTCACACAACGTTAAGTATGCCTTCTTACGTTTCATTAAAAATGGACAACTCTTAAGATTTTAATTCCTTATTCAACTGAACGTTTTTCATTGGTTTGACAATTTAGTTACTTTAATTCCAGGAAGGGAATTCGTTCGTCAGGCCCCATTTCTGATTAAAATTCTGTGAATAAAAAACAGAAAATGGGCCCCGAATCGATTACAACTGAGATGGTCTCAGAAGCGAGCATGTTGGCGTAAAATGTACAAACAGTTAGGTTGAGGTTGCAGAAATGAACTAAACGAAACGCAATCTTTCGTATGCGTGCAACCTTTAAATTGCGACTCATTAGAAAACTTTTTAACTTTTATACTTTTTTTTTCTTATTCGATACATAAAATTAAACCATTGGATTAGTTTCACTTTATTATTTCATTAACTGAGTAGAAGTTCTGATAAATTTCGATGTAGTTTCTGTCATCATGCCTTTGAACGTTTCGTTAAATAATATTGGTTCAACACAGATTACAAAAAAAACACGATTAGCGTATTAATAGATCTATGTGTGAAGAAAGGATAAGTGTATTTGTAACAGACAAAGGATGTATTATATTTTCTGGTGTCACATTAAGACTGTATTAGGTTTAATAGTACGATTATTTTGTATTTTCAGTTACATCTGTCGTAGAATTTCACTAAATAAATAAACAGTTTTTTCATTTAACTTTTATTTTCAACTTTAAAAGCTCTATTGCCACATTAGTACATTTCGAATAGATTTTGCACGAATATATATATATATATATATACATACATATACAACAGTTTGAAATATACAAAATTATAAATAATTGGTCAATCAAATTTGTCTGTATGTTTTAACCATAAATTCCAAAGCCATGTGTCCAGAATCATGAATTAGAAACATCAGGATGTTTTATTATGTTATCTTTCATATATCAAACCAACGTTCCTACTTTTGATGTCCTATGTTGCATACAAAATCAGTCTTTCACCTGGTGGCATTTTTTTCTTCCAAGGAAAAGGAAATAAATTGCACCCTGGCCTCGTTTCACTCTACTATGAGAAATCTTAAAGTACAATTACGATCATAGCCTTTCAGTCCACGATCCACCCGTAGTCCTTGATATCCATCTAGTGCGGGCCTAGATCCTACCTGAAAGAGATAGAGTCCACAGCAAAAGTTTCAAGAACAGACGAGAAATCATTCACATATTGAAAAGACACACAAAATGAACAGAGGTCAACTGCTGTATCCATCGATCACGGACAGTTAATGTCATTTGAACAACAGGAAATGTCTCGAAGGTGTTAACCGATTCAGGCAGCTTTAAATTTCTTATCTAGACTTGTTAAACCACAACATACGAAACGGTAAAAACAAAACAGAAAGAAAGAAATCAAATGATGTAATTTTTCGCACGTTCTCTTGCGAAGTAGCTACAGGAACGTATATATATTACATATATATATATTAATTACATACGTCATTTATTTTCAGTGGTTAAAGCTTCATCATAAATATAAGTAATAACTTCAAAGTGACGCCTATTTGGAAATTCCTTATGGTGACGAAGGTGCTTTAGTAACTGTTTATCTGTTTTATTTTTATAATGTTAATATTCTGAATGTTACACATACCTTCACATTTTCTGCATTTTTCGTCTATTAGCATTTAAGCACGGTTTTTGGTAATTAATGCTTTCTGAGTTAAAACTAGTATTTTTGCCGTATTTTCGCGAACATAAGGTTGGTGTAAAATAAAACCTTGCATAGCTTATTAATTAACAGCGTATAGTATGTTTCAAGTGTTATAAAGCGTTCTGTATAGTATTTATAATATAGCTTAAAAACAATTTTTCCATTGTACTTTGATAAACCGAAATACTGTTCGCAATATAGGTTAATAAATAAACCAAAATATAGTTTCCGATATAGACTAATAAATAAACAAACCAAACGTTATTTTTGATATAAGCTAATAAATAAATTGATATATTGTTTCCGATATAGGCTAGTAAGTAAACCAAAATATTGTTTCCGATATAGGCTAATATGTAGACCAAAATATTGTTTCCGATATAGGCTAATATGTAGACCGAAATATTGTTTTCGATATAGGTTAGTAAATAACCAAAATATTGTTTCCGATATATACTAATAAATAAACCAAATCGTTGTTTCTGATATAAGCTAATAAATAAACTGATATATTGTTTTCGATATAGGTTAGTAAATAATTTAACCAAAATATAGTTTCCGATATAGACTAGTAAATAAACCAAAATACTGTTTCCTATATAGGCTAATATGTATACCAAAATATAGTTTCCGATATAGACTAGTAAATAAACCCAAATACTGTTTCCTATATAGGCTAATATGTATACCAAAATATAGTTTCCGATATAGACTAGTAAATAAACCAAAATACTGTTTCCTATATAGGCTAATATGTATACCAAAATATAGTTTCCGATATAGACTAGTAAATAAACCAAAATACTGTTTCCTATATAGGCTAATATGTATACCCAAATACATAGTTTCCGATATAGACTAGTAAATAAACCAAAATACTGTTTCCTATATAGGCTAATATGTATACCAAAATATAGTTTCAGATATAGACTAGTAAATAAACCAAAATATTGTTTCCGATATAGACTAGTAAATACCCGATGTGTGAAACAATACAAGGTAGTGACTCAAACTAGTATTTTGAATATAAGCCATAGAATAGTAATAGTTTTCGGTATTGACTAACACAGCCTACAATAAACCACAGTCTCATAGAAAATATAGACTATATATACAATAGTGTTTCCAAGCTAAGCTAGGAATTAAACATCTTTGTCTTTCATTTTTCTTTTATAGCTGAATTACATTTGTTTATAGCTACGGGAAAAGACATAAAATTAATTAGGTACGCAGGTGTTTCTTTCCGAGTGCTGACTCACAGAATGCGCATCTACTCTTATATAATTTTTTTCCCTTGTCGCTGGTTGTCCGTGTCGCATCCTTACCATAAGAAGACTGCTTTATTTATTGCAATTGGATCAGTTACTGATTACATATTAACATAAGTACTCCTATACAAACTTATTGCTTATTTGACTAGACATAAAGATGGCAATCTTTACTGTAAAACATTTGAACGTTTTTACATTCGTCATCAGTATCTCTTTTCTAAATCTCCTGGTGTTTAGTTCTTACATTTCTTCTTCTGGAATCTAAGCATTATTTATTTAGTGTTCCAATTGTTTAGATGGGAAATATATCTAATTGATAACTCTACTTTGATATAAAACGTACAGTATTTTAGTCATATGAAAATGTATGGTTTATAACATGATTAACCAAATCACGTATGTTTTTGTTCAGATAAAATTTGGTAGATCTTTTTTTACACGTGTAGTAAAACATTAACAAAATTCTTTGTTGTCATAAACACATTCCTGTGTTGAGAGTACGTTTGTAAATCAATATCTCTGGTCTTTTTCACTCGAGTTATTCGTTGTTTGAATGCGCCATTTTAAGATGTTTGATAACACCGTAGTCGTTAATATGCTTATAAATTACGTTCGTTCTATTTCACTGAAAGTTTGTCAGTGCTTTCTGATGTCATACTAGAAGTTATGTACTGATAGTTTCTATATAAATAACGACAGTAAGAATGTTCAGTACTGTCATGACTAGACTATATTATAGTTATTTCACTGAACACTTTCGAAATGTTCAGTAGTGTCATGACTAGACGATATTATAGTTATTTCACTGAACACTTTCGAAATGTTCAGTAGTGTCGTGACTAGACTACATTATAATTATTTCACTGAAAACTTTCGAAATGTTCAGTAGTGTCGTGACTAGACTATATTATAGTTATTTCACTGAACACTTTCGAAATGTTCAGTAGTGTCGTGACTAGACTACATTATAATTATTTCACTGAACACTTTCGAAATGTTCAGTAGTGTCGTGACTAGACTATATTATAATTATTTCACTGAACACTTTCGAAATGTTCAGTAGACTATATTATAATTATTTTATCAAACACTTACAAAATGTTCATTAGTGTCGTGACTAGACTATATTTTAGTTATTCTTTGTGATTAGGATATATGTATATCTATCTAGCGAAACCACAGCCAAGGGAACAGGCTTGGAGAAAATATATATATATATATTTAAGGTATATATTTCACATAACGCTTACGAAAGGCTCACTGTATGTCCTAGCACTGTATTGAAGGTATCCAAATATAAGACCAGTCATGGTTATACCTTAATGTAAGTATTATATTCTGAAACTCACATAATCAATCAGACATGGGCTGAAATCTAAAATTATTTGTTGAAATATATATCTTTCGTTCCTTAAGCTCCAATGCAGTAAAAACAAATCTTAGTTCAAATTTTTTTATCGTTTCTTCAAACTTACATTTTTTTTAAACAGCGACTTAAACAGATTGCATATACAGCACAAATCTATAAGTATTGAGTCTTTTTCCAACAACAATAAAGAGGTTAAGTTTTGAGATAACCTAACAATAACGTGTCTATATCGTCGATAGACTTACATTTTCTTGGTATTTTATGAAATCTACACTCGTTAAATTTGTTGTTTTTAAATTTTACGTCGTTAAACGTCTTATGCTTAATTTTCACCTAAGAAATTCACTCCATCGGTTTTACTAATCAGTTAACAGTTTTGATTAGTTGTGTTTTTAAATTTTACGCTGTTAAAAGTCTTATGCATAATTTTCACCTAAGAAATTCACTCCATCGGTTTTACTAATCAGTTAACAGTTTTGATCAGTTCAACGCTTGATCCTAGTTTACTCAAAAAATATTAACCTTATTATAAACATGTATTAACATAGTGTACTAATGGAGTATTAGTGGTTTTTTTATAATACATTACGGAATATAATACATTTGTAACATGATACTTCAAATACGTGTGAGTAGAGCTAAAATAATACCGTTGGCTGTTTCATAAAATGTGACATGTAAGCCTGTATATTTGAATACTCTAACTGTATTTACTATATTCACATCTAATCTCTCATCTTTCACACTTGAGCTCTAAAGTAACTGTTTGTGTTCTTGTAATTACACGTAAACCTCTGCGTGTGAAATTGGGGTAATTTCATCAGAGTTAAGTTATTATAAAATAAACTTCTAAATATTCATATTTCTGTACCGTACACACCTTTACATTATTCCTAAACACGTAATGTACTGTTTTGTCCAGTGTCTCTGAATACTCATTCCTAAACACGTAATGTACGGTCGTTGTCCAGTATCTTTAGTTATTTATCCCTAAACTCTTAATGTATGGTTGTTGTCCAGTCTCTGTAAATATTCATCCCTAAATTAATAATATACGGTCGTTGTCCAGAATTTTTAGTTACTTATCCCTAAACTCTTAATGTATGGTTGTTGTCTAGTCTCTGTAAATATTCATCCCTAAATTAATAATATACGGTCGTTGTCCAGAATTTTTAGTTACTTATCCCTAAACTCTTAATGTATGGTTGTTGTCTAGTCTCTGTAAATATTCATCCCTAAATTAATAATATACGGTCGTTGTCCAGTATTTTTAATTACTTATTCCTAAACTCATAATGTACGGTTGTTGTCCAGTCTCTCTAAATATTCATCCCTAAATTAATAATATAGGTCGTTGTCCAGTATTTTTAATTACTTATTCCTAAACTCATAATGTACGGTTGTTGTCCAGTCTCTCTAAATATTCATCCCTAAATTAATAATATACGGTCGTTGTTCAGTGTGTCTAAATACTCATACAACCATTATGAGTTTAGGGATGAATATTTACAGAGAACAGGTTTCTTCCCATCATATCCATCTTACAATAAGCGCTAGTAATAACTACTCTCTAAATCAAGATTATTGTAATTATTTATAAACTTCTGGCAGAAGAGTTGATAAAACTCTTCCACTTAATAATAATACTTAATCTCAATTACGAGTGATATACAAACCATGTAAAGCCCTTCTGGTCACTATGCTCTAGGTTATTTACGAGTGATATACAAACCATGTAAAGCCTTTCTGGTCACTATGTTCTAGGTTATTTACGAGTGATATACAAACCATGTAAAGCTCTTCTGGTCACTATGCTCTAGGTTATTTACGAGTGATATACAAACCATGTAAAGCCTTTCTGGTCACTATGTTCTAGGTTATTTACGAGTGATATACAAACCATGTAAAGCCTTTCTGGTCACTATGTTCTAGGTTATTTACGAGTGATATACAAACCATGTAAAGCTCTTCTGGTCACTATGCTCTAGGTTATTTACGAGTGATATACAAACCATGTAAAGCCTTTATGGTCACTATGTTCTAGGTTATTTACGAGTGATATACAAACCATGTAAAGCCCTTCTGGTCACTATGCTCTAGGTTATTTACGAGTGATATACAAACCATGTAAAGCCTTTCTGGTCACTATGTTCTAGGTTATTTACGAGTGATATACAAACCATGTAAAGCCCTTCTGGTCACTATGCTCTAGGTTATTTACGAGTGATATACAAACCATGTAAAGCCTTTCTGGTCACTATGTTCTAGGTTATTTACGAGTGATATACAAACCATGTAAAGCCTTTCTGGTCACTATGCTCTAGGTTATTTACGAGTGATATACAAACCATGTAAAGCCTTTCTGGTCACTATGTTCTAGGTTATTTACGAGTGATATACAAACCATGTAAAGCCCTTCTGGTCACTATGTTCTAGGTTATTTACGAGTGATATACAAACCATGTAAAGCCTTTCTGGTCACTATGCTCTAGGTTATTTACGAGTGATATACAAACCATGTAAAGCCCTTCTAGTCACTATGTTCTAGGTTATTTACGAGTGATATACAAACCATGTAAAGCCTTTCTGGTCACTATGTTCTAGGTTATTTACGAGTGATATACAAACCATTTAAAGCCTTTCTGGTCACTATGCTCTAGGTTATTTACGAGTGATATACAAACCATGTAAAGCCTTTCTGGTCACTATGTTCTAGGTTATTTACGAGTGATATACAAACCATGTAAAGCCTTTCTGGTCACTATGTTCTAGGTTATTTACGAGTGATATACAAACCATGTAAAGCCCTTCTGGTCACTATGCTCAAGGTTATCAGTTAGGAAGTCTTACCATTAGTGATATATTCTAATTGACAGATTAGATTAATATATATGCATTAACTGTTTTTCATATATGCTTGAATAAACCGTGATTTAACAGTTAAAGAAAAAAGACAACTAAATAATAGCTCTTACGGTTTAATTTCTATATCAGGTTCTTATCTATTAACACAACTTAAGTTTTTTTACATACTCTTGTTTTCAGTTCATCCTTACACTTCTCTTTGTCTCACATGAGTGACTCAAGTATTTGATCAAATAAACATTAGTGTATCGCCCAGAACCTTCGATAAGGTATTTTCCACGTGTAATATAAACTGTTAGTAAACAGTCCATTAGAAAAATCAAACCTTTAAAAAACATGACTGTTCCAAAGAATTCGTTGTCTTCAGGCACCACAGTGTTTTTCATTACAATATAAAAAGTTATGAATTATTTTAATAAAGCATATTGCTCAAAATATCTTAATCCCTCATTTACTAAAGGCTCAAAGAACAGTAACGAAGCTTAAAATAGTTTGCAATTTCATACTAGAAATACAAGCGAAACGTGCGTCTTCCAGATCACAGTGCGCACCAGCTCAGCGCGAGCTCGCAGTTACTTTTGTGAAATGACACGACAAGATGGCGGATGTTAGCACATTCAGGACAAACGAAATATCACGAAGGAAAGAAGCAAGTTGAATTCTTACTTCTAATACAATATTAGTCAGATAGTTAGTTTTATTGTGTCTTCAAAACAACGCAGGTAAGTTTAAACTTGCTGTCTTTTTCTCACGATATATTCATGTATTTCTTTCCATTTCTCTTGTTAATGAACATTTTTACTTTTACCTTTTAAGTAAAAACTATGGTGTTACAACTTTTCATATCGATCCATCAAACGTGCTACAAAACGTAAAAGCACATTGTATCAAAATGTATCAGCTGTAATCGCTTCTCAGAACCTGGCATAAAAAGGTTTAACTTGTGAAAAATAATGTTTTCATGTTTGTTCAAAATATCTGTTTTGTTGATTCGTTTGTTTTAAAGTTCGTCTAAGTCATAAAGACCTAATTATTTTGTTCTTCATATGACAGCTATAATTATAATTATTTTGTAGAATAATTCTATAGATATGTAGAAATATATTTGTATAAATTAGGCTTATAACAGTTGCTTGGTAGTGGCCTGTCTAATGCGTTTCTACAGAAGTCGTAATCTACGTATTATAACTTAAGTATTGAATGTTTGCTGTCAATATACAGCCGCGTTTTGTCTTTCTAACAAATAATCTTCACGCGTTTTGCCTCGTTAAGTAGTTTTAAAACAATATCATGTGCGTAACCATACGAGAAAACTGTTACTGCACATTTAATGTGCACTCACCAAAACATATTACCGACAGAGTAAACACTGATTAAATATATATAACAAATAATCTATGAAAGTTTTGTAAACCACACATTACGAACAAATAATTTAACTGCATAAACCGTGCGCTATGAGCAGTGTAATATACATAAACTATTTATTATGAGCAAGTAGTGTAATATATGTATAAACGATACATTACGAATGAACAATGTAATGTACATAAACTATACATATTAAAAACAATGTAATGTGCGTGATCCATTCATTATAAACAAGCGCTATTAAAAACATTAATTGTCAGATGTGCTTTATTTATATACAGTGAAAATGATTGCTAGTGATCCAGCTAAGTTTACAAAATAAACTCCATACGTAGCGATTTAGAGTAACAACGTTTGAACTGGAAGAACATGACCTCATTCCTCGTAAAAAATAACCGAAAACAACTTACATTACAATGTAGGATTGAATGAGCATGTTTTACAAACAGCTAATTTTACGACTAGGTAGTACAGTAAAGGGTACATTACAACATTATTAAAACAGGTCTTTCCAAAACAATTCAATCAATGCTATGCTCTTATCTTATTTTAACTGTTGTCTAACTAAACAACAAAAGTTGATTGTCAACGTTTTTGTGAACACTTTGTCTGGTGTGTTGTGCTTAACTTTAAGAACTCTTCTCTTTAGGCTTGGTGATTAAAGCACTCGGCTCAAAGTTTGCAAGTTCGAGTCCCTGTCATCGATCATGCTTGCCCTATGAGACGTAGGGGCGTTAAATGTGACAGTTAATCCCGCTATTCGTTGAGAAAAGAGTAGCGTAAGAGCTAGCAACTGGCGGTGTTTACTAGTTGCCTTCCCTCTAGTCTTACACTACTAAATCAGGGATAGCTAGCGCAGATAGCCCTCGTGTAACTTTGCACGAGATCCAAGATAAAAAAAAAAGACATTCTAGTCTATCACTACTAAATTAGGGACGACGAGCGAAGATAGCCCTCGTGTAGCTCTTTTCGAAATTCCACACAAACCAAAGCCAATGATGATAAACATAATATGATTGCAAATGTGTAAAAAAACACGCAGTTTTAAAGCTGGTTGTACATTATAAGAACCATTTGGATAGAACAGAAAAAGATTAATGGGTCAAGTTATTCCAGAAGTACATAAGCTGCTTGTTTGTGTATAGAATATTTCGCTAATATTGTATTAGTGGATGGTTGAAATGCTTTAATTTCGTCCGTAAACACACTTGTATATGTAAACACTTATTCGTTCTGTTTTGCAAGACGGGTATTTGTAATAAAACTACAATACCTCGTGTAATGTGGAAGCCCTACATGGCAAACAGGTGCACAATAATGTGACGTGAATAAAACTCAGCGCATTAAATGCGTAGAGTTGCAGAGTTTTTAAATAGAAAACAACGGAGATTTTTTTCTCGCATTATATCTGAATTCCACTCAGAAATTCATGTAGTGATTGATTTACACTTATCACACTGTTTCATAAACCAACTTTCCAAACCTCACGATCAAATAATTATTGGAACAACCTCATTTCGTTCCGGTTTTAATATTGCAAAGAGTGATACCATAGCTTTGATTTACTCATGAAACTGAGATGTTGTCTAATTATTAAAAACAGAGCAAGCAGATCTGAAATTTAAAAATCCTCTCAAGGTTTATTGTATATTGTAGATATTCAATACAATATTTTAAAATTCATGTTCAGATTATATTATGTTATCAGACTTAACAAAATAATTAATAATTATTAAATGCTAAACTATGTCAGCTGACACATTAAAACTATGCAGTAGAGTTCTAAAGACGGACGCGAATAGAAACTAGAATTAGTATCGCAAAGTTTCCAAACTCAAAAGTAGAAGTAAACATATATATACGGCAGACCTTCAATCTTAAGTTTGAAATAGTGCAACGTTTATACACAAAATAAACCTAGTGTTATTAAAATAGTTTAAACATACTAAAAGTTCATCAAAGCATAGATTTAATAAGTTAAAAGTACTTAGTTTTTATGTCTTATTGTAAAGGTTATCCATTATGTGTGTGTGTGTATATCTTAGCACCCAGTGTTGATTGGTAATGTTAATATTTTTTGTACGGTACTGGAATTTGTCCAGCGGTATATGTGGGTTATTTTGTTTCAGAGTTTTGCCCGACAGGCAGAAGAATTTTTTTTCTTTGTGATTTATTTTTTCAGCTTATATCACCCAGAATTTTATTCCTGGATTACGTATCGTAATGCATCGTTTTTATTGTTTTGTTTTCTTTTTGTGGTAACTGGGTACTGCGATGCACACAACTTATTTTGTTGTACGGTTTTTGTCCCAGAAGGTGATAAAAATACCCCTAAAATGGGGCAAATTAAAAAAAAAAAAGATTGTTAACTACCATCACTCACGGTTGACTGGTTTGATTACCCTAAATTTTTTTTATGGTAACTGGAAACTATCCGATGGTTAACATCGGCTACTTTTCTTCATGAGTTTAGCTCGAAAAGTGCGATAAAAACACTCCTAAATAGGAACGCATTTTTCACTTTGATATAGATATTTGCATTTTAAGTTAAAAACACGAGTACTTATTGAGTTCAATGAGTTAGTTATTTCTATCCATAAATCAGGGTATACAATTAGCATCTAATAAGTTTATTATAGATTTTGTACGGAAAGAGTGGAAAAAATTATCTAAGTTGTTCTTTATAGAATCTTTGCATCTTTAACAAGTACCTTCAGCTCCTTAATAATAAATACTAGTAATTATAAAATAAAACGCTGTATTGAAGGACGCAGTTTAGTTGATTTATCAACCACAACTTATGAAAATAAAACCAACAGTTAAGTATGGAATTAGCAACAAGCGCGTTCAGTTGGAATTATCACTTTATTTTACCAACGATAAAATCTTAAATAAACCCTAATCCGATTAGGAATGTGTCAGAAGAAGTTAATGGGCATTCCACCTAAACCTCCCTGTCTGATTTTGGGCTTCACCGTTTACACTGAATAACAAATCACGTAAATGTTCGTTTGTACTGTATTCGACTAGAAAAATCAAGCCATACGAAGGAGTAAAACAAAATAATTCTACGAACTTAGCTTTGAAGTGCGTGTTCGTCAACACGCACTGACTGACTACATTCATAGCTCGATGTGTTGCATACTTGAAGTTCTTTAAATGAACGAGGTGTCTTCAAGCTTCGTCACTGTTGCTTGTACAACTCAATTGATGTAAGAGTTCCAATGTTGGCTCAACTCTCTTCTAATACCGTACCACTTCAACGTATCCGCTCTGCTTTATAAAAAAATACATCTAAATAAATCGATGATACATTACTTATGAAGAATAACCAACGGTTTTCTAAAATAGCTAATTTTAAGCAATATAGAAGTATCCAACTTCACGCAACGTTCTTACAAAAACACAATTACTACTTACAGTATACAAAACAGCATAAAATATTCTACGTTATGTAACATTCTCACATAAACATTAACTGCTACTTATAATATACTAAACGACATAAAAATGTCAAACTTATTACAACGTTGTTATAAGAACACATCTACTCTCTTGCTATGTTAAATATTATCTTGGACTACATGCAACGTTCTTATATAGAACTGTACTAAAGTACTAAGACTTGCCTACACAGATTCAAGCATTTAAGATCAGTTTTTTGCTTATCACTTAACACGAAATGTATCTGACTGTTCATTGTTATTTTACCCATTGAAAATATATTATACAGCCTCTAGTACAATAATATGTTCTTATATCTAACAGCAAACAAATATTTACTTGGTAACAGTCATCCTCTATTAATTATAACTGATTTAAGGGTTATAAATACCGTTATGAGGTACAGGATTAGTAGTGAGAGTTTATTACAACTGATTTAAGGGTTATAAATACCGTTATGAGATACAGGATTAGTAGTGAGAGTTTATTACAACTGATTTAAGTGTTATAAATACAGTTATGAGGTACAGGATTAGTAGTGAGAGTTTATTACAACTGATTTAAGTTTTATAAATACAGTTATGAGATACAGGATTGGTAGTGAGAGTTTATTATAACTGATTTAAGGATTATAAATACAGTTATGAGGTACAGGATTAGTAGTGAGAGTTTATTACAACTGATTTAAGGGTTATAAATACAGTTATGAGATACAGGATTGGTAGTGAGAGTTTATTATAACTGATTTAAGGATTATAAATACAGTTATGAGGTACAGGATTAGTAGTGAGAGTTTATTACAACTGATTTAAGGGTTATAAATACAGTTATGAGTTACAGGATTAGTAGTGAGAGTTTATTACAACTGATTCAAGGGTTATAAATACCGTTATGAGATACAGGATTAGTAGTGAGAGTTTAATACAACTGATTTAAGGGTTATAAATACAGTTATGAGGTACAGGATTAGTAGTGAGAGTTTATTACAACTGATTTAAGTTTTATAAATACAGTTATGAGATACAGGATTAGTAGTGAGAGTTTATTACAACTGATTTAAGGATTATAAATACAGTTATGAGGTACAGGATTAGTAGTGAGAGTTTATTACGACTGATTTAAGGGTTATAAATACCGTTATGAGATATAGGATTAGTAGTGAGAGTTTAATATAACTGATTTAAAGGTTATAAATACCGTTATGAGATATAGGATTAGTAGTGAGAGTTTAATATAACTGATTTAAAGGTTATAAATACCGTTATGAGATACAGGATTAGTAGTGAGAGTTTAATATAACTGATTTAAAGGTTATAAATACCGTTATGAGATACAGGATTAGTAGTGAGAGTTTAATATAACTGATTTAAAGGTTATAAATACCGTTATGAGATATAGGATTAGTAGTGAGAGTTTAATATAACTGATTTAAAGGTTATAAATACCGTTATGAGATATAGGATTAGTAGTGAGAGTTTAATATAACTGATTTAAAGGTTATAAATACCGTTATGAGATACAGGATTAGTAGTGAGAGTTTAATATAACTGATTTAAAGGTTATAAATACCGTTATGAGATACAGGATTAGTAGTGAGAGTTTAATATAACTGATTTAAAGGTTATAAATACCGTTATGAGATACAGGATTAGTAGTGAGAGTTTAATATAACTGATTTAAAGGTTATAAATACCGTTATGAGATACAGGATTAGTAGTGAGAGTTTAATATAACTGATTTAAAGGTTATAAATACAGTTATGAGATACGGGTAATTTTTTTAAACTTATGACAAGCACAAACACGAGTTTTAAACAGCGTTATTTCTAATGTCTGCACAGAACTCGATCTATTTTACTTAAGAGAGCTAATAATTAATCATATTTTTGTGGCCTTTGTCTGAAAGTTATTTCTACAAGTTCGAAGAGCACTGTAAAACTGATGACTTTCCAGTCCGTCAACAACACGTGTAAAGAGAAGATAAACCATGCTTTAAATATATAGATACAGTTTTCACTCACTCAGATGTGTATCGGTTCGGTATAAAAATCTCTTTGAAGATCAGGTTTGGCCCGGCATGGCCAGATGGTTAAGGCACTCGACTCGTAATCTGAGAATCGCGGGTTTGAATCTCCGTCACATCAAACATGCTCGCCCTTTCAGCCGTGGGAGCGTTATAACGTGACGGTCAATCCAACAATTTTTGGTAAAAGAATAACCCGAAAGTTGGCGGTGAATGGTGATGAATAGCTGCCTTTTCTCTAGTCTTACACTGCAAAATTAGGGACGGCTAGCACAGATAGTCCTTGTGTAGCTTCGCGCGAAATTCAAAACGAACAAGATCAGGTTTTGAATCATCTTTAGTTGGGATAATTTCTAGATATCCATTACTATTTGACGAGTATGTGTTTGGGAGAAACTGTAGTTATCCATTACTATTTGACGAGTATGTGTTTGGGAGAAACTGTAGTTATCCATTACTATTTAACGAGTATGTGTTTGGGAGAATCTGTAGTTATCCATTACTGTTTGACGAGTATGTGTTTGGGAGAATCTGTAGTTATCCATTACTATTTGACGAGTATGAGTTTGGGAGAAACTGTAGTTATCCATTACTATTTGACGAGTATGTGTTTGGGAGAATCTGTAGTTATCCATTACTATTTGACGAGTATGAGTTTGGGAGAAACTGTAGTTATCCATTACTGTTTGACGAGTATGTGTTTGGGAGAATCTGTAGTTATCCATTACTGTTTGACGAGTATGAGTTTGGGAGAAACTGTAGTTATCCATTACTATTTAACGAGTATGAGTTTGGGAGAAACTGTAGTTATCCATTACTGTTTGACGAGTATGTGTTTGGGAGAAACTGTAGTTATCCATTACTATTTGACGAGTATGAGTTTGGGAGAAACTGTAGTTATCCATTACTATTTGACGAGTATGTGTTTGGGAGAAACTGTAGTTATCCATTACTATTTAACGAGTATGAGTTTGGGAGAAACTGTAGTTATCCATTACTGTTTGACGAGTATGTGTTTGGGAGAAACTGTAGTTATCCATTACTATTTAACGAGTATGAGTTTGGGAGAAACTGTAGTTATCCATTACTGTTTGACGAGTATGTGTTTGGGAGAATCTGTAGTTATCCATTACTGTTTGACGAGTATGAGTTTGGGAGAAACTGTAGTTATCCATTACTGTTTGACGAGTATGAGTTTGGGAGAAACTGTAGTTATCCATTACTATTTAACGACTATGTAACATACGGCTTCTTGTTTATTTTGTTATTACTTTCTCAACAAATGCTAATTTTAAGGGACCTTAGTCCAGTATTAAACCAAATTTCTCGTGTTTTATCATGATCATAATTCATACATTCTTTATCTCACTGTGCTCTCAGTGATACAGCGGGCCAATGTGCGAAGTTCTAACGCTAGAAATCGGGTTTCGATACTCGTGATTGACACAGATAGCCCACAGTATAGAGGCTTTTTCTCAACTACAAATAAACAGATGTGTAGGCTTGCTGTGTATTACATCAAAAATATAATTACACGGAATTAATGTAATGCAAAAACTATTAGTTGATGAGAGTCTGTTATATGTAGGTGTGTAGACGTTCTGTTTAGACTTTTACTTACAAATACATACAGTGTCTGTATAGGGTAGCTTTACAGCTGCGAAGAGTCGTGAATGCACGTGCGTATAATTATATTTTAAAATTATTACTGCGTATACATTGTATATATATATACACTTATCTTTAAATGTTTATTACATATATGGATATACTCGATTTTTTTATTTTTTTTTCTGGAGGAGCGCTTTCAAAGACTGCTGTCTCATTCTAAGCAGATGCAACCTTAACTTGAATATATTTGTTTTCAGGTGCTATCCTGCTAAAATTATTTATTCTGAAATAAATATTAATCTACGTTACACCTCAGCTTCACAACCTTTTCGCGCGATGGTCTAAATTATGATAAAAACAGAGACGACTTAAACGCCACCTAGGTGGATAAAGATATAAACTATAAATATGACACATAATCAGATAAATAAAGAAGAAGAATTTTAGTAAAAATAACCTAAACGTGTTTTAAAAGTTAGGCCTAGTGAAAACAGTTCTAAAAGCGAGATAGGTAGACTTGTTTTAGGCTATTGAACTGTTAACGAAGAATACATTGAATTTGAAACATTGACCGTTCAAGAACTAAAATCGTTATTTGCATAAAGAGGGCTTAGGAATTTTGATCTTTGACTTTTTCTATTGGGTTGAGGAATAATTCGTGAGCGTTTTTTCAAGTTAACAAAATATATTCATAAATGAAACGCTTTCGCAAAATATTTCATGTCATTTGGTAGATAATTTTTTGCTCTAATAGATGGTGTGTTTGATTTTCATATGTCTTTAATTTTTGCTTTCATTTTCAGCTCATTAAATGGAATGTCAAGTGGACAAAATCGAGCATTTTCGACACCATCTGCTTTTCGCATTTAATTTCTTGCAATTTCGTTTACAACAATGCATACTATATACCTAGGTATTATATGAAATAAAGTATCATAATAAATGTTTTGGGTGTAATGTGTTCATGCATTAAAGTATTGTATAGTCTTGCATGTAATGCTTGAATGAAATTATTTAAAAACGCTCACGAATTATTCCTCAACCTAATATATAGACTGAACTATTTCGTAAAAAAAAAATTATTCGTTAAATACAGTAATGAACTAAATATTTACAGTTTGGAGGAAATTATATATATGTTCAAAATAAGTTTAACACACGAAAGAAACAATTTTAAGACATTCAGACAAATTACTCCAGATTTTGATCCGTCTAAAGAAAGGTTGACTTCGTTGTTTTGAGGCCCGGCATGGCCAGGTGGGTTAAGGCACTCGAATCGTAATTTGAGGGTTGCGGGTTCGGGTTCTCGTCCTATCAAACATGCTCGTCCTTTCAGCCGTGGAGGCGTTATACTGTTACGATCAATCCCACGATTCGTTGGTAAAAGAGTAGCCCAAGATTTTGGCAGTGGGTGGTGATGACTACCTGCCTCTCCTCTAGTCTTACACTGCTAAATTAGGGACGGCTGGCGCATATAGCCCTCGTGTAGCTTCGCGCGAAATTCAAAACAAACCAAATCGTTGTTTTGAAGTTGTTATCACATTTTTTTATTCTTTACAATTAACGCTTAAAAGAATTTTTTAAATATTTCGCTTTCAGAGATTCGTGATTCGGCATAATATTTGGTATCAAACTAAAAGCACACTCGGCCCTGATTTTGAGTATTTCTCAGAAAATAACAAAAACTTTTACGTTAGAAAACAATACATATTTGAGAGGCGTTTAAGAATAAAACAAATATATATATAAAGGTACATCTTACTTTCATGTTACCAGAAAATAAACAACCTGTCTTGCGAAAACTTTTCAAAAAACAACGTTTGTAGCAACAGCGCATGTTCTTAAAACCTTATAACGAAAATTGATTCACCGTAGTAAAGTGCAAGTGAAAAACATCGTATATTTTTAAAAGTTTTGTAAACAGCACTGTGTCACTGATACATATAAATCTCCTTGCTTATAGCACGTTATTAAGATAAAGATACTTTCACCCAGAAGTGTCACT
Organism: Tachypleus tridentatus; assembly: GCF_004210375.1. Classification (NCBI taxonomy): domain Eukaryota; kingdom Metazoa; phylum Arthropoda; class Merostomata; order Xiphosura; family Limulidae; genus Tachypleus; species Tachypleus tridentatus. The sequence goes on from NC_134826.1 coordinate 18,312,720, forward strand.
GATATATATAAATCTCCTTGCTTATAGTACGTTATTAAGACAAAGATACTTCAACCAAAGTGTCACTGATACATATAACTTCACTTGCTTATAGCACGTTATTAAGATAAAGATACTTTCACCCAGAAGTGTCACTGATACATATAAATCTCCTTGCTTATAGTACGTTATTAAGACAAAGATACTTCAACCAAAGTGTCACTGATACATATAACTTCACTTGCTTATAGCACGTTATTAAGATAAAGATACTTCACCCAGAAGTGTCACTGATACATATAACTTCACTTGCTTATAGCACGTTATTAAGATAAAGATACTTCAACCAAAAGTGTCACTGATACATATAACTTCACTTGCTTATAGCACGTTATTAAGACAAAGATACTTCAACCAAAAGTGTCACTGATACATATAAATCTCCTTGCTTATAGCACGTTATTAAGATAAAGATACTTCAACCAAAAGTGTCACTGATACATATAAATCTCCTTGCTTATAGCACGTTATTAAGACAAAGATACTTCAACCAAAGTGTCACTGATACATATAACTTCACTTGCTTATAGCACGTTATTAAGATAAAGATACTTCAACCAGAAGTGTCTCTGATACATATAAAGCTTACCATTAGAGCTTAGAGCAAATATTCACAGGACTTTTCTTTTATTTTCCATTCGATGATTTGTGCCTTCCTACTGTTATATCTACAAATATAGATTATGTATACAAATCAATTCGTTTATGTTATTGTGATCACACATAATTAAAAACGATTTGGTAGATTTGAACAGTTTAATACAATTACTATCCACGTAAAACATTCTAGTACAAACAAACTGATTTTAAAGAATGAGATATTGATCGTCCTTAGAAGTAATTTTAAAAAAAGATTTAATAAAAATTAGATTTATGTAAAAATATAATACATTAATTATTTATTTATTTTCATTTAACGAACAACAGGATAATAAAAAGAGATAATACATAGGTGTTTATTCTAAAAATTAGTTTCGTATTAATACTTTTTTAAACAGTTTTACGTTTGCATGGATAGATATAGAGATAGTTTAATTTTGTTTTAATTCAATCCATATACTTTATACAATAAAGTTAAGTTGCAACAATAGCTAAGTGACAGACCTTTATGCAGTTTATACACTACAATATTAATCTATAGTAGTAGCTGAAGCGACATACCTTTCCTTAGATTGTGTAATATCTAATTAACTTGTATTAACAGTTGCATGACAAACCTTTCCATGGAAGGTATTCAGTAATATTAATCTCTAACAAAAGCCAAGCTATGTACCTTTCCGTAGAGTGCATGCTGTAAGATTAGCTTGTAACAACAGCTGAACGAATGGAATTATTAGTACTCCGAGGGTCGCGGGTTCAAATCCCTGCCACACCAAACATGCTCGTCCTTTCAGCCATGTGGGCGTTATATTGTGATGATCAATGCCACTATTCGTTGGTAAAAGAGTAACCCAAGAGGTGGTGGTGGGTGGTGATGACTAGCTGCCTTTCCTCAAGTCTTATACTGCTAAATTAGGGACGGCTAGCGCAGATAGCCCTCATGTAGTTTTGTACGAAATTCAAAATAAAACAAACAAACGAATGGAGTTCATTCATGTATTAAAGTTTTAAGATATGGTTCGATTTTTGTATTCATGATAACATAGAGTTAAACCGGGATCACTTAATTATTACTTGAGATACGACTGTTTGTTTACCTTTTTATCGATTTGAATCTATAAAGTAAATTATACGCGCGAATGTTTTGTCGTTGTGTGAGCGTTAATGGTAACAAGCCCTAGAATATACATTTTGTTGCATTCGTCAATGGTGTGTATATAATTGTCAGTTCACTTATAAATCACTGGGACAGCGGTAAGTCGACGGACTTCCAATGCTTAAATTAGGGGTTTGATTCCTCTCAGTGAACACAGATCACAGACAGATGTGGTTTTGTTGTAAACACATACGCAAACACTTCCGAATATGGAGCCAATAAGTGTTATTGTCAAATGTATGAGCACATTACTACAGCTACTAATAATAATATACTTACGTTCCTATCATTTCTGTACTTCAGTTACTTTAAAAGTCGTTCTTTGATTTTGAAGTTTGGAGATTCCAATAACACACTTTTAATCCACTGACGATACACACCTTTATCTTACACATTTATGTGTATCGCACATGCACTACACAAATAATTCTTAGTTGCTTCACAACATTCACACCATAACATGGGTGAATACCGTCAGTCACGTGCACCCTAATAAACCTTTAACTACTTATAAATGAAACATTGACATTAAAGATTTATGCGATCATAGTCAACTTTTGAACAACACAACCACCAGGTAACGCTCATGTTGGTAAGTATCTTTGTCAAAAAATCAGAGAGTCAGTACCACAATTATCACAGTGCACATTGATATTATGATTTCAAGTTACAACATGTTTTACGTTAAACAAAACTTTACATGCTACGAACACTAAAATTTTAATTTCTACTTTAGCTTACTTTATGTTGACCAAAACTTTCCATACAACACACTCTGAAATTTTAGTTTCCTGTTATAGCTTACTTTATGTTAACCAAAACTTTCCATACAACACACTCTGAAATTTTAGTTTCCTGTTATAGCTTACTTTATGTTAACCAAAACTTTCCATAAAAGCACACGGTAATGTAAATTTTCTGTTGTAGCTCACTTTATGTTAATCAGAACTTTCCATACAGTGAACACTGATGATATGATTTGAAGTTGCAGCTTATTTTAATGTTAATCAGAACTTTCCATTCAGTGCGTATTTCCGTATCATGTAACAGTAAGTGGTTTTACGCATTTTGCCTCCATTTGCTTACATAATTGAATATACAAAACTACATTTCAGTTACTATAGTGTACATATGTGGTTGCTTTATCGGCTGTTAAACAATATATTACTAATCTATAATCGCATCATAAAGGTGAAAAAATAGTTATTTATATATTATTGTATTTAAAAGCAAAACTGAAACTTACACGATTTCTTTCTTCGAGCCAATGGTGTCGATGAGGCAATGTAGATGGCGTTGCAAGTCTACGTGCGGCGCCTGGAAATATTTCATCCTCTCACTCATTCGACATTCAAAACCAAGTACGAGTATCTGTAAAGTGGAGACCAAAGACGAAATGGATTATATTTTGAATTAATATTCTATTGACTACAAAAAATCTAAAATATTATTAATGTGTTTATTTCAACCATTATTTTATAGATGTACAAAAAGATTAAAAATTATCTCAAGAAAAGCACGATCTATCTTCATTCCAAATAATACAATATAAACCGTTCTGAGATGCTGTTTCAACTCAAACATACCATTATGTTACATTGTATTTATTTATACGTTTGTTCTTATTTTATATCACAATACTTTAAGTAACTCAGACGTTCGTTTCACCGTATTTTCAATTTCAAGTGTTGTTACACAACGTTTTCCATTTAAAGCGTTTACTACAAAATAATTTCTATTTTAACAGCTCTTTGCGCAATGTTTTTTTTTTACTTTAATTATCTGTTGCACAAGGTTTTACGCTGCACTAGGTTTTAGAATTAGATATTTAATAAAACCAGTGCCACTTTTGTTTAATTAAAGGTTATTTTATCTCTACATATCGAAGAGTTAAGTGCGAATGGATATTAAATTTTTTTCATTGCTTCTACTCAATTTACAATAAAACTTTTACACTTCCCGCATTGTTTAAACATGATTCACTTGATACTTGTATAGCTTTGTTTTGAGTTTATTTTTAATTTCGAGCAAAGCTACACGAGGGCTATCTGTGCCAGCCGTCCCTAACTTAGCAGTGTAAGATAAGAGGGAAGGCAACTATTTATCACTACCCACCCCTAATTCTAGGGCTACCCTTTTACCAACGAATAGTGGGATTGACCGTAACATTATAACGTCCCCGCGGCTTAAAGGTCTAGCACGTTTGGTGCGACCGGCATTCAAATCAGTACTTGTGTAGGCCAGGACATCATATTAATGCAGTAGCAAATTAATAACCAATAATTTATAAACACAATAATATTTATTATAGAAAATAAACGTTGATACCATAAAAACGTATGTTTTCTATTATAAATACTATTCGGCTATCAAGTCCTGTTTTAACTTCCCACGTCTTGGATGCATAGCTATTGGATCATCCATTACTTATACATACTGCAGCTGTCCGATTACATTACTTACGGTATCAAATGCCATGAAGCTTATATTGTTTCTCTCATTTGGTTGAATATTTTTAGAGGCGTGTCTTAATTGAATGGAAAACTACTTGCGATTTTACCTGTATTTTAATACACCGATCTTTTCTTTATGATAACATAAATGTGTTAGAGTTCTTTCCTATTCTAACTCTTAAAAATAAGAATCGAGTCGAAAAACTACATTCCTTCAGTTTAAAGCTGTAAAACTACCAGAGAACTTTACAACCTTTCTCAGTGACTTTCACAGAATGTTCTGGACTAATCATCGTATTTATTTGTTACGTTATCATAAATTTTTACTTAGAAATAATTTCTCAAATAACTTGCTGTTGTTCCAAACGCAAAGTTGCATACTGAGCTATCTGCGCTCTGTCTGTTGTGGGACTTGAGCTCCGAATTTCAACGTTGTGTCTGACTTATCGGGGCCTCCCAGTGGCTCAGCGGTATGTTTGCAGACTTACAACGCTAAAATCAGGGTTTCGATAGCCGTAGTGGGCAGAGCACAGATAGCCCATTGTGTAGCTTTGTGCTTAATTCAAAACAACAATGACGTATCGGGAGACAGTTTCTGAAAAACCAGCATTATGAAGATTTAAGTGGAACATAGTTTTAACTCTTTTTCACGACAATTTAATATAATGTAATAAAAAAACCCGTCAGGCTTGCATATGTTGGTGGCAAACACTTTATATGCATTATATAGTTATTGTAGTCTGATTTTACCTGCTGTTTCAAACACTTTGTTTGTTTTTGCAGCGGGAAATATAATGCTTTATTATTGTTTTTGATCTGTTGCTGTTTGGATAAGGCACTGAAATACTGCTTTTTTGAGGAAAGCTAAATATTTTCATGTTTATGTTTATATTTTTTCGTTATATAAATTTAGAGTAAAAAAATATTCAAAAATGCTTTATTAAACATTTTAGTCGTCAACCGTACTATACATGGCAATCATTGATTTGGGTACGACAGTCTTAAATTTGTGTTTTATTAATGATCCATCTACCTGGATTAGTGAACCGACTGTAGATTTTTATTATTATTATTGATCCGTCCAGCTGGGTAAGTGAACCTGATGTATATATTTTTTTTTATGAATGATCCGTGTAGCTGAGTTAATGAACTGGTTGTATATATATATTTTTTTATTAATGATCCATGTAGCTGAGTTAATGAACTGGTTGTATATACATATTTTTTTTATTAATGATCCGTGTAGCTGAGTTAATGAACTGGTTGTATATATATTTTTTTTATTAATGATCCATGTAGCTGAGTTAATGAACTGGTTGTATATACATATATTTTTTATTAATGATCCGTGTAGCTGTGTTAGTGAACTGGTTGTAGATTTGTGTGTGATAACGGTCTATTGCCCATAAGTCACGGTCACTGGTTATTTCTGGTAACCCGTCGCTTCCTTATCTTTCCAAAACAGTTAATTTTTTTATCTCTTATAGACCAGTCAGCAACATTTAGCAAATGTTTTCGATAACAACGATATCGTGTTTGTCCTGCAGATGTCGCAGCGAATTAACTTCAATTACGCTTTAAATATGAATGTATATTTATTATATATATCTCCAACCAAGCGTGTATCACCTGTGTAACAAAAATCACTCACTTAGCTCCACCTTACGTTAAAACCGTGAACACGATTAAGGATTTTCCCATGACAACATTTATAACTCCATCTATATTCTGGTCATATACAGATTAAAATATCGTTTAACCTTATGTAATTCAATACGGATCACCTGTAGGTTTGTTACACGCCAAATTTCCAGTTAAGAAAGAAAAACCCAACAACAACAATAGTTGTTGCAATATGTGGAGGAACAGCGTTGCTACACTTCTAAGCTGCTCTTTACGCATCTTTGTACAAAATGTGTTGTTGTGTGTTTTTTTTCGGTGTATTATAAATACGTTTGTTAATAAGGCGAATGTTTGAGAAACATAAATACGTTATCGCTGGAGCTACGGAACCTAAGACACGTGTGAATGTACGGTTAAAAAACAAAACTGTTTTCGTGAAATTGACAAGGGACTGCTTAAAAATGATTTTCATATATTTTATAAGTGTGTTTCTAGGGTTTCTGAGGAAGTATTGTGAAACAATACTTATTTAAGTTTAGAAAATATTGTACGAACTCCATATTTATCTAACAATCTAAAGTCAGCTTCCAAAATGGACTATAAAATCCTGAGAAAAAGTAATAGGATAATTATAATGAACAGAATAAAAGCTGTTCTCACACATCAGCATTAAAAAGGGTGGAGGGTATTCGTGCTGGCGGAGCAGCGACATCATACGTGTAAATATGAAAGGAATAAAAGTTTACGAACAGGGTAGCACATCTTGTAAGAAAAGTAATACTTTCTGAAAAATAGCAAAACTAGTGTTTGACTGATGTTCACAGGCTTATAATGTTCGTAAGGATAACACAAATATAGAATAAGAATTCATATTATTTTAAGTGGGTCTAAAATTTAAAGCACATAGAGTGCTGATAGATGGAGTTCCAATAAAAATCGCCAATGATGAGTGCGTTACTCTGTTATTAACTCAGTAAAACACAGCATGTTTAATTAAGATCACATCAACACGTTAAAACAGAAATAATACTCACGAAAGACTGAATGGACTTACGTATGGATTATCAGAAATATTTTATTTGTTAAAAAGAAGAAGAAAAGAGACACTTCCTAATTGGTCCGCTTGTTCCCTGGTGGGACGGCGGTAAACTACAGCGCTAACATTTGGGATTCGATTTCACGCGGCGAACACAGGTGGCCGCTAAGCTCACTGTGGCTTTAACCTAACACAAATGTACTGAACTACTTATAAAAGTGAAAACATTTATTTCTAATACATGCGAACCGTGCGTTATTTGTAGCAGAAGCTGTTATAATATGACTTATAGGCATAGAAATAAATCCGAAAAGGAATTGTTTAAAACATTACAAAAACAGAACGAAAGTCTTTGTGCTGCATTATAAGAAATGAGCAAACTGGACTACTTTTAGACTTTTGATCCACTTAAATCTATTCTATTAGTTATTTTTCCACAATAGTACAATTATCACGTTCGAAGTTAAAAATTATAGCATAGAAATTAATTAAACGAGAGGAATTTTACTAAAAAGAAACCAGAACAATACACAGAGTTTCATTAACTTCAAATGTACTTATCTAACTGGATGAAGCTATCCGTACTTATTTTTGAATTTCGCGTAAAGCTACACGAAGACTATCTGTGCTAGCCGTCCCTAATTTAGCAGTGTAAGACTAGAGAAAAGGCAGCTAGTCATCACCACCCACCGCCAACTCTTGGGCTACTCTTTTACCAACGAATATTGGAATCGAACATTACATTATAACGTGCCCACGACTGAAAGAATGAGCATGTTTAGTGTAGCAGGAATTCGAACCCGCGACCCTCAGATTAAGAGTCAAGCATCCCAATGTGTTAAACAATATTACTTAACAATGTCCATGTGTTAAACAATATTACTTACCAATGTCCATGTGTTAAACAATATTACTTACCAATGTCCATGTGTTAAACAATACTACTTACCAATGTCCATGTGTTAAACAATATTACTTATCAATGTCCATGTGTTAAACAATATTACTTACCAATGTCCATGTGTTAAACAATATTACTTAACAATGTCAATGTGTTAAACAATACTACTTACCAATGTCCATGTGTTAAACAATATTACATAACAATGTCCATGTGTTAAACAATATTACTTAGCAATGTCCATGTGTTAAACAATATTACTTACCAATGTCCATGTGTTAAACAATACTACTTACCAATGTCCATGTGTTAACCAACATTACTTACCAATGTTCATGTGTTAAACAATACTACTTACCAATGTCCATGTGTTAAACAATATTACTTATCAATGTCAATGTGTTAAACAATATTACTTACCAATGTCCATGTGTTAAACAATATTACTTAACAATGTCCATGTGTTAAACAATATTACTTACCAATGTCCATGTGTTAAACAATATTGCTTACCAATGTCCATGTGTTAAACAATACTACTTACCAATGTCCATGTGTTAAACAATATTACTTATCAATGTCCATGTGTTAAACAATATTACTTATCAATGTCCATGTGTTAACCAACATTACTTACCAATGTCCATGTGTTAAACAATACTACTTACCATTGTCCATGTGTTAAACAATATTACTTAACAATGTCAATGCGTTAAACAATACTACTTACCAATGTCCATGTGTTAAACAATATTACTTACCAATGTCAATGTGTTAAACAATATTACTTAGCAATGTCCATGTGTTAAACAATATTACTTACCAATGTCCATGTGTTAAACAATATTACTTACCAATGTCAACGTGTTAAACAATATTACTTACCAATGTCCATGTCTTAAACAATATTACTTAACAATGTCCATGTGTTAAACAATATTACTTAACAATGTCCATGTGTTAACCAACATTACTTAACAATGTCCATGTGTTAAACAATATTACTTAACAATGTCAGTGTAGTGAAACCTTTAGAAACAGTATATGTTGTTTTATTAGCTTTCTTAAGTTTCCAATGAATGTTTTTACACCTTTCGTAGTGATAGAATATCTGTAGGAAAACCGAAGAAAACCATAAAATGTATTCAATTAAATCGAGTTTAACATCAGCACAGCGAACTTGTTTCCAAATTATAATGTTTCATATGTGTCTTAAAATACGTTCTGTAGCTAACTAGAGTATGTTCAAACTATATTGATCCACTAATACAAATCACGCAAAAATATAACCTCGCGTTAAATAATTTACGACGTAATTATTAATTCGAGTTACTCTCACATTATCCTCGAGAGTACTCACGGTTAAAATCTAGAGAAACTACAATACTCACTGAACCTGAGAGACAGCTATAGCGACCTCTATACTTGCAAACCATCGATATTGTAAAATATGTTTTAAAGGTTCATAATACAGTATAAAAGAATAAATTAAACAAATTTTGAACTTTTTTCACGTCTACTAAATTCATTTTTTGCCAAACTTTTATGAAAGTTTATACTTTAAGTTTTATTATTAATATTATTACGTATACCGTTCAGTTTAGGAATACGTGTAATACGGTGCATGTTTATATATGTTAAGCATGTTCGTATCTTACCAGTATTTACACAAGCAGCGTCTGCTTTTACCTCATTACACAATGTGTACAAAACTAATGCCAGTTTCTATATTTAAAGAGTTTAAATTACACCTGTTTTCTGTCATACTTGTATAGTTCGCCTTCCAGTTTTTAATGTTACGTGTTTATACCACACGTCTCGTGACGGGTGGAACATAAACTACAACGAACATTTGAGACAGTAATAAATATTTACATTTTTTGTGAAAAACATTTTCTAAGAAAGAAAAACATATTGAATATTTAAACAGCGATGCTATCTGTTCACTAAACTAATAAATATAACTGTTTATATTATTTAATTAAATAAAAATATACCAAATTCAAGTTTGTTTGTTTGTTTGTTTGGAATTTCGCACAAAACTACTCGAGGGCTATCTGTGCTAGCCGTCCCTAATTTAGCAGTGTAAGACTAGAGGGAAGGCAGCTAGTCATCACCACCCACCGCCAACTTGTGGGCTACTCTTTTACCAACGAATAGTGGGATTGACTGTCACATTATACACCCTCACGGCTGGGAGGGCGAGCATGTTTAGCGCGACGCAGGCGCGAACCCGCGACCCTCGGATTACGAGTCGCACGCCTTACGCGCTTGGCCATGCCGGGCCCCAAATTCAAGACACACAAAACATTGAAGGAAAAGTCTCTATGGTTTTACTACGTGTGTGTGTTTGTATGTCATTTATATTTATTTATTTATTAACAAAGTTAACGAGTGATCAAGAACCTTTTACTAAAGTTGGAAAGGAATCTAAAAAAACAAAGAAAAAATCAAAGTTTATAGAACGTCATGGTACATTTGGTTTCTTACCTAGTTATTTCTTTTAAGTGAATATTTTTACCACACACACTTAGGTGCATATAGGATATCATAAAGCACATGATAAAGGTATTTATTAGTCTGATAAATCTTCGTTTCAAACCTGTATAAAGATAACGGAAAACGTAAACGTCATTTTTGTAAACAACACAGCTAACGTCATCTTTGAAATGCATTTTTAGCTATGCCATCCGTACAGTTCATTCAAAAGTTAATTCAATATAGACGCTTGTGCAATATTACTGCGTGTTTAAAATATACTTATTGCAATTACTTTCTGTAAATATTATATATTTACATATTAATAACTTCGGTATTTCAGTCAAAGGATTGTGAGAACGTACAACATTGTTTACAGTATTATGTAGTTTACGAAACTGCAGTTACTTACAACATGTGTAATTTATTGTCGCCTGTGTATGTCACTGGATAACACGTGTTTATACGATATCAATAAAATTATATGCGACTTTATCAGCATTGAAACATTATTTTGTAATAATGATTACCTTTTCAGTTATCTTCTAAGCGTAGGTTGGTTCGTTTGTCGTGCTGGGCAAATTGCACAATGACTTATCTGTGATCTGACCATCGCGGGTATCGAAACCATATTTTTAGCGGTAGACCGCTAATTCTAGGAATTATTAAACTTCATTAACAGTTACATAACCTTGTCTTCTATAAGAGTTCTTAAAACTCATTAACGCAAATTGTTTCCAGACATGAAGTAGTGCGAGGCTTAAGCGCGAATGTTATTATATAATTTCAATAACCATTAAAATACGATTTATTTATAGGACAAAAATGCCTGCATATCCCTCTAACCACACCCTTTACTTTTCACTTCTTGTTAAAAACAACAACAAATAAAATTTATTTGCATAAAGAAAATACAATATAGTTGCTTCGGTATTATGTGAAAGTTGCCTGCATGTTACCGCCCTCTTTCGGCAGAAATGTTGGAAGCCTCATATGCCAGTAACAAAACTAAAGACGCCATGATAATACTTTTGACAAGTTCCTCTGGTAGTTTTTGTAGTCTACGTTTACTACAAGCCGTATTTATTTGTCCTTTAAGTTTGTAAATCTTAACATAATTATTTTTCAGTAAAAAAAGTCTTTGAAGTAACCACAGCGTACGTCTTATCTAAGTCTAGAGTCTTTTATCAACTGTAACCAGTTTACGTACAGAGAAATTTCAAATCACAAATAACAAGCGCTTCTCAGTTGAATAAATTACACGTAATTGAAACCGAATTTATTTTTTCGGTAAAGTATTTGACAACGTTCGAAAAGACGATCCGGCATTCCTGTTGAAAAATGTAAACAAAAAATTAATAATTTATTTCATCATCTAAGAGAAGAAAATTAGATTTATTCTTTCCACAGCTTTCTGTCTACTTATTTACCTTACTGAAGTGAACAGAATCCATATGGTAGAATTTTTATACATCTGTGTGTGTACACTTAAGTTAACAAGTGTTAGACTATTTTCTGAATTTTCCGGAATTTAAAGTAATCTCCAATTTTATGAAATATTTGTCTGTAAATAATAAATTATAAAGTAAAGAAAATGATAGAAAAAAGGACTTGCAATTAGAACACCGTTAAATTTTAACAGCAATATATCCCACGTGTTTTATAAGTTTATTAATAAACAAACTTAGTAACAGGAAAACTGTTTAATATCGAAGTTCAAGGAAGGTCCAATTGAATCTACACTTTGATCATTATTTGTTATTGGGTTTATAATAGTTTTGGATACTTTCGCTCCTATTTGTAACTCTGAAAACAAGTTAACCAAAGATAGATAAGCTAAGCCTATATCATAGTGAAAAGTATCAAATATACTGTTTATGTGTGCGGGCTTTATAATCACTATGGTTTCGTTTGGATTTTCAATTTCGCGCAAAGCTACACGAGGGCTATCTGCGCTAGCCGTCCCTAATTTAGTAGTGTAAGACTAGACGGAAGACAGCTAGTCATCACCACCCACTGCCAACTCTTGAGCTACTCTTTTACCAACGAACAGTGGGATTAACCGTAACTTTATAACGTTCCTACGGCTGAAAGGGCGAGCATGTTTGGTGTGACGGAGATTCCAACCGTGACCCTTGAATTACGAATCTAGTCCCTTAACAACATGGCCATGCCGGGTCATAATTACTATGAAGAAAATCTATACACTGGACAGGTGAAATGAATTTAAAAAATGTCATTGGCTTCTATTTCGACAAGATATTCTAAATAATTTTTCACGGATGATTTCATAATGTCTGTCTTTGTTTTACTATATTTCTCTGCATCAAATATTGTTTTCGATACCTTGTAGAAAATCGAACTTTTCTAAATTTGGTTAAATATAAGGGAATTCTTCTTCCAAACTTTTGTTCGAAAACCAATAACCACATAAGTTATGACTGATTATTTAACCTCGACGACTGAGGTTTAAAAGAAACTTTACCTATTTAACTTAATACGTTTACCGCAGTAAATGTTTGCGAAACATAACGTATCCGGTTTTCTTGATGAAAAGTGTGTTTGAAAACACAAGAACATCTCAGCTTTCACCTTATTATTTAAAACATCTTACTGATAGAATGATAAAATTGTTTTTAATTTATTATGTATTATATTTCATGTTAACGTTGTGATAACATGGTAAACTTCACTTAGCAGTTAACATTGACTGATAATGAATTTATTTGAGAGTTTAATTTACACCATTATTTACCAAATGTTACCAGGAGTAATCTGTGAAATGTAAACTTCACTTAGCAGGTAACATTGACTGATAATGAATTTATTTGAGAGTTTAATTTACACCATTATTTACCAAATGTTACCAGGAGTAATCTGTGAAATGTAAACTTCACTTAGCAGTTAACATTGACTGATAATGAATTTATTTGAGAGTTTAATTTGCACCATTATTTACCAAATGTTACCAGGAGTAATGTGTGAAATGTAAACTTCACTTAGCAGTTGACATTGACTGATAATGAATTTATTTGAGAGTTTAATTTACACCATTATTTACCAAATGTTACCAGGAGTAATCTGTGAAATGTAAACTTCACTTAGCAGTTGACATTGACTGATAATGAATTTATTTGAGAGTTTAATTTTCACCATTATTTACCAAATGTTACCAGGAGTAATCTGTGAAATGTAAACTTCACTTAGTAGTTAACATTGACTGATAATGAATTTATTTGAGAGTTTAATTTGCACCATTATTTACCAAATGTTACCAGGAGTAATCTGTGAAATGTAAACTTCACTTAGCAGTTAACATTGACTGATAATGAATTTATTTGAGAGTTTAATTTACACCATTATTCACCAAATGTTACCAGGAGTAATCTGTGAAATGTAAACTTCACTTAGCAGTTGACATTGACTGATAATGAATTTATTTGAGAGTTTAATTTACACTATTATCTACCAAATGTTACCAGGAGTAATCTGTGAAATGTAAACTTCACTTAACAGTTAACATTGACTGATAATGAATTTATTTGAGAGTTTAATTTTCACCATTATTCACCAAATGTGACCAGGAGTAATCTGTGAAATGTAAACTTCACTAAGCAGTTGACATTGACTGATAATGAATTTATTTGAGAGTTTAATTTACACCATTATTCACCAAATGTTACCAGGAGTAATCTGTGAAATGTAAACTTCACTTAGCAGTTAACATTGACTGATAATGAATTTATTTGAGAGTTTAATTTTCACCATTATTCACCAAATGTTACCAGGAGTAATCTGTGAAATGTAAACTTCACTTAGCAGTTGACATTGACTGATAATGAATTTATTTGAGAGTTTAATTTACACCATTATTTACCAAATGTTACCAGGAGTAATCTGTGAAATGTAAACTTCACTTAACAGTTAACATTGACTGATAATGAATTTATTTGAGAGTTTAATTTACACCATTATTTACCAAATGTTACCAGGAGTAATCTGTGAAATGTAAACTTCACTTAGCTCCAGAATGATTGAAAATACATTTACGTAATGCTTTTAATTCATAATCATAAATAAATAAAAATATTTTGTCACCTTATTTTAATATTAGGCTAATATTCTCTATTTATTTAAATATTCCTTTAATACTCTATTATTTACTTTATATTGTTTACCTTTTTATGCAGGTCAACGGTAAAAGTCAGAACTTACAATGCTAAATTCTGGGGTTGAATTGCCTGTGATAGAGCGCATAACGTCCATTTAGTGGCTTTGCGCTAAAACAAACAATTTAACATATTATACTAATTATTATTTCTTACGTCGTTTTAACATCTTTATCCAGTGTTTGCTTAATAAACTCGTTTTATACAAGTTATTTCAACTTGTGATTAATTATCCAATTAAACGTTTTTCACATGCTAAGTCAATTCAACCCTCAGTTATTTATTACCGACACGTTGGAGCAGTAACATCAAATATATTGGGCTAAAGACACCTGTACTCACTGTTGTCGTAAGCCACATAAATAAAAAGAAACGCTAAGCACTCTGTTAAAAAAATTAATTATTACTCCAAAACATTTTTATGTTCTACTGAAGAAATATCAAATTGTTAGAGCTAGTATCTCTTGAGACATGTTATATAACATAATAAGTCTAATGCACGGTAAAAATATACGATATGATACAAGAACATTACTCAAGTTTCTTGTATTTGTCGGACATCAATTAATTACTTGCTTACATGTTAAACACAAAGCTATACAATGGGCTATCTGTGCTGTAACAACCATGGGTATCGAAACCCGGTTTTTAGCGTCACTGCTGAGCCCCTGGTGACACCTGTAACTGAAATGGTCACCAGTTCATGGTTTCAATTTCTTTCACATTTCGATCTCCCCTTCTTACTTGAAACATGCAAGTTTTTCAGAGCATACTGAAAGATATAAACCTAAACAATAATTTAGATAAACTATTATCAGCACCATACAAATTCGTATAGAAAAACAATAACTAAGTGACCATATTGCCAGCAAAATATATTATATTATGTTATAATAGTGATTATATTATGTTATAATAGTGATTATATTATGTTATAATAGTGGATAATGAAAGCTGTTGGTTTATTAATAGTGCATATAAGTTTTTGGCTCAGAAAAAATTGTGACTTCACAAAAGTACAGAAAGTTTTTTAATCCAGATTAACAAAGTGTGAAATTCAAAATAACAATATGTTTAATCCATATTAACAAGATTTGTACTCTAGATTAACAACATGTGTAATCCAAATTAACAATATATTTAATCCAGATTAACAAGATTTGTATTCTAGATTAACAACATGCGTAATTCAAATTAACAATATGTTTAATCCAGCTTAACAAGATTTGTACTCTAAATTAACAACATGTGTAATCCAAATTAACAATATATTTAATCCAGCTTAACAAGATTTGTATTCTAGATTAACAACATGCGTAATTCAAATTAACAATATGTTTAATCCAGATTAACAAGATTTGTACTCTAGACGAACAACATGTGTAACCCAAATTACAAATATGTGAAATTCAAATTAAGAATATATTTTCAATGTGACGACTTTCTGGTTCTTAGAAAGTAAAATATCATTTCGGGTATAGAACTCTTAATCTGGTTGTAATAATACGTATCCTATGTTAATTCTCTGAGTACAATCTTCATTTATTTACAGAGACAGTTTTTCCAGTTAAAAACAATTATTTCTGGTAGTAAATATAAGAGGTAATTTCTTGTCTTAAGTCGGTTATATTTATATATATTTGTGTTTGTATATAAGTTTATACCTTAAGTCATACGTATTCTTAGAACTATCTACTTTTGTTTCTTAAATTTATTATACATATGTATCATTGAAACCGGTTATCTTTATATACATGTATTAAATTTATAACATGTTTCATACGTATACCTAAAACAAACTTTGTTTTTAACGTTTATTACACAAACGTGAAACCGGTAGTTCAGTAAATTTGCAAGCGAATACATTGATAACAACGTCACGAATTACATATTTTTTTATTTCTAAGAATATAAGAAACGTATATCTAAGTAACTAACTATATAGGTTAATTTTAGTTTCACTCTAATTAGAGAGGTTGTTCCGATCGAAAGTTATATTAATTAATTGTTATTAATTTCACGTGTGAACCTAAATCCGGTTACTTTTGTTTGTTTCCTTTAGAATGCATCAGACCAGTATGTCCAAAACCTGGCTATTTTCGCTTATTTTATTTACTGTTATCAGACGAGTATGTCCGAAATCTGGCTATTTTCGCTTATATTATTTACTGTGTATCAGACGAGTATGTCCAAAATCTAACCGTTTTCATTTCTGAGGTTCAATATGCATTACACATGCATAGATAAAAACTGAATATCTTTATAGCTTTGAAATTATTTATTAAATTATATGAATATATATAATATCAATTATTATTAATTTGTTATATAGTTGTAAACAGGGTAATTGCAACGTACATAAACACTCCTTGCCTTGACAAATACAGTATGGCATTTAATAGTAGACGTGCGTCTTCTTGTCTAAGTTACATAAACAGAAATATCACATAGATTTTACAGTATGGCATTTAATAGTAGACGTGCGTCTTCTTGTCTAAGTTACATAAACAGAAATATCACATCAATTTTACAGTATGGCATTTAATGGTAGACGTGCGTCTTCTTGTCTAAGTTAGATAAACAGAAATATCATATAGATTTTTCCGAATGTATTATGTTTTATCCAAATATTGAAGTATGGATATCAATGTCACGATTATTTATGACATAAAAAGAATCACAAAATATTTATGCTGAAACTTCGGTGTCGGTGATTTGTTATTGGTGATTTTTAATAACCATGTAATCATTTAGTTTGGTTTCTTTTGAATCATGCGCCAAGCTACAGTATGGCTATCTTCGCTAGTCGTCCCTAATTTAGCTGCGATATACTCGAGGAAATGAAACTAGTCAATGCCTTCAACCGTCAACTCTTGGACTACTCTTTTTTTTACCAACAAATAGTGGGATTTGCTCCACAATATAACGGCCCCACAGTGGAAGGATGAGCATATTCGTCAAAATATGGTGAACTTTAAATTTGTGATCTAAAGCCAGTTGTTTATAAATTATCTTGCCCTTCAATGGCACAGCGGTATGTCTGTGAATTTACAACGCTAAAATCCAGGTTTCGATACCCGTGGTTAACATAGCACAGATAGTCCACTGTATAGCTTTCTTTTTACTTACAAACAAGCAAATAAATTCTCTTTATCATAAAAAGTGTGCCAAAGAGATATTGTTGATAGAACTAAACAAGGATATATAATGAAATCCGTCGAATTTAGTTTTGTTATCATATATAGTTCCACAACTTAGAAGCGCTTCTCTGCTCTGATAAAGAGTAAACAAAAGCCCTTTAGTAATATCGTTTCGGAAATGATATGACCATTAGGTTCTTACACACTTCTCTCTCTATTGCTGTATATTTTCTTACTTCTATCTTAGTTCTTATTTTAATAGCCTTTCCAGCTCCCTCTCATGGGAACTAAAGAAAACAATTGGGTTAATGGGATAGCTTACATCGCTCCAACGCTTATTGGAAAATCGATCGCGCAGTAATACTAATGGCTTCGTGCGAGGCCTGATGAATTTTCCAGACAAAATCTAATGCTATATGTGTACTACTTATCCCTGATGTCCCTCCCCTCCCCCAGCAGTCACTATAGTTGTCTATCTCCTATATTTTCTGTTGCACAGAGCATCACCTCATGTCGTCAGCACTATCGCATCATTATCCCTCTAATGCTATTCTGCTATTTCCACATCTGTGGACAGTACTGGTACCTCTAATATGACCGATTCTTCTTCTTATCTAAAAAGTTGAAATTTGTGACGACAACGAAAGACCATATCTGTCGTAGAAACCCAGAAACCATGATAAGAAATTATCAAGACATACTCTTGGTGTGAACATGGAATACTAAGTTTATTTATTAGGAAATTATCAGTTTGTAATTCAACAGATCGACATTTCTTGTGTTGTTTAGTTTTTACTTTTGTGATTACATTATACTAGAAAGTTGTATTTCCAAAGTTTTAACGAAAAGATGGCGCATCATAAAGCGCGCAAACTCAAATCCAAACTATAAAAAAAAATCGTAAAGTACTCCGTAAAAGTATTAGACTCAATAAAACACTCATTTATCCACGAGTGAAGGCTAACGAGGCCTTCTCCACAATGTCATGTCTCTTCAGACTGACTACGATGTGACTGACACTGTAGTAGCTTAGATATATTTATACATATCACCAAACATCATGAACCACGACAGGTATGGCGTGAACTAGAATAATTAACAATTTTATTTCGTTTGCTCCCTCTTCAGTTTTACAACGGTACGTTTGTAGACTTACAACGCTAGAAACTAGGTTTCGATACCCTACATTGGCAGAGCAAAGATGTAGCCCACTGTGTAGTTTTGTGCTTAACTACAAGCAAATAATTTATTTATTATTAATAAATATCACAATAATTTCCACATACTACTTGTAAACTATTATACCAAAATTATTCAAGTTTCAAAAGTCGCAAAGTTCGAAGAATGAACGATAAATTCTGAATAAGTTTAACAAACAGTAAGAATATTAGAATAAGACTGAAGTAAGAAATTCCTTAATAGCTTTTTTCCCCGATATTTTATTTTTAGAGTAATTAATTAAAAGTAATCACAATTCTTAAAAGTATAAAATAAGTGACGAGGTAAGATGGAGACAGCCATATACGGATGGAAACAAAGAGACGCCGTTCATTTTCAAATGCCAGACGGAATTTTTAAAAATACTCAGAGCGGAAAAAATAAATGGAGAAGCCATGCATCACCAATGAAATAAAAAAAAGAAACGTCCTCCCTTAGTTCCTTTTTGCCGGAGCCGCGGGGTCCTAGTTCTTATTTAAACTATCATTGACATCTGGCAGATAAATCACCA
This sequence comes from Tachypleus tridentatus, assembly GCF_004210375.1. Classification (NCBI taxonomy): domain Eukaryota; kingdom Metazoa; phylum Arthropoda; class Merostomata; order Xiphosura; family Limulidae; genus Tachypleus; species Tachypleus tridentatus. The sequence continues at coordinate 18,332,044 of NC_134826.1, forward strand.
GTCAATGGGTAGGGCAAGTGAGAAACGCAAGTAACATGATTTGTGCGGAGCCCAGCAAAATGGAAATTGCCCAATCACGAACGTAAATCATTGAGATGTACTGTAGAACATGACTAAAAACGAGGAATGCTGAAAAGAAGTCCACACTGAAATGAGAAGTTTCTCTGATGACCTGTCACGTTTAAGAGAAAGGAAAAACTAATTAATACAAGTTCTCATTTCGTGCGCGCGCGCTCTGTAATTATTAATGTACAGGAGAAAGCACAGCCATCCAGTCAAAGTTACAAAAATTGTCTATATTTCACCTTTCAGAGCACGAGGTTATTTGGGCGATTACGTAGAACAGCGCCAACCTGTGTGATATTGAAAATACAAAAATTATTTTCCGCCTTAAATTCTTTACGATGTTGTTGGAAGTTCAAGCAGCCTGCTATCGAGGCTTACTTCTTCGACCAATAAAAACTGGAGGGTTAAAAAAAAAAAGTAGTCCCGGCAGTGGGTGGCCTTGTCTGGGAGTTCCCAACCAATAGTCAAACTAGTGACATTTACGTGACTTTTAGAAAGATGTCTGTCGTTATTGGTTCTTACTCGGCACGTTATATTTTCTCCACTGGGTATTAAACGAGTGAATTAACCACTGTGTTGTCTACATCTATTTTAATATATAATAATGAGTCCCAACATTCTAAAATTAACCTTGATTCAATTTGTAAAATTGTCATATATATATATATATACACCATATCTATCTATAAACACTGAGTTTATTTATTAAAATACGTTTCTGCCATTCTCAACCAGAAGAGTAATTAGCTGTCAAAATACACGTTCACAAATGTCTTGTTTTAACTTTTCTGGATGCTAAACGAATAGCTATATTGCATTTTATTTTTAAATACCTAATTCTTTTCAGAAAATACATCATAGCTAGGAAGACAATAATAGTTAGAGCTGTGGATGTCGTAATATTTCGTGTTATTCTCTGTCTTATATCGCTTACTTACGAAATACATAGGAAGACAATAGTTAGAGCTTTGATAAACTGTGAATCCCTCAGTTTAACTAAAATAAGTGTTTTAAATCTCAAAAGCTTGAAGTTTTATTTGTTATTAAGTTCAGAATTATAAGTAATTTTTGTTGTTGTTAGGAACTGATCTATCAGTTTCAGCTTTCTTCAGTCTTCCTACAGATGTTAGAAACATTATCTGTAGTCTCGCATTGATTTTTACTTTTCAATATACAAGCATGTTAAATTATTTATCTCTACCTTACTATCTGAGATAGTATGGCACACATTCTGATGCTTCCACTTAGATAAAATAGCAGAATACATCTGCTGAGATGGTATAGCATAAATATTAGATTAGCTAACAAAAAGACATCTGTTTAGCTACGTAATAATATACTTTTGGAGTTGTCTTGGCTGAGAGTAAACTGATGTATCCTAGCGGATGAAATGGTAAAACTTACACGTCTGAGCAATTAAATAGCATAAAAAGCCTGTTTGGTTAGACAATATAGAGTACAATTCTGGAGTTACATCTGGAATTATCTTGTTATTGTGACTTATTGTCTGAGATAGTGTGTAATGTTTATCATATATCTCGATGTTATGTATTAAAGTTGTATTTTATTTGTTTTTTTTTAATACGGTTGGTATTCAATAAAATATCTCTTGCTTTTAATGCAACATGATAGGAAAAATGCACACGAATAACATTGAATTTTTTGGGTTAACCACTGAATTAAATAACAGAATACATCTGTTCAATTGAGAAAAATAACCTTGTTTATTTTAGTCACGTTAAAGCTTCTAGTGCTATTATATGTTGAACTGGACGATAGAAAATTCCTTCCCGAATGTTGAAAACATGAGTTTTTTTCCTGAATATTCGATAGACTGGCGTGTTTGGTCTGATAATAGAATAAATTCAGATGTTACCTGTTGCACTATATCACAGAATACACTCTTTGAATGTTCATAATAGAACACATTTTTTGAATATTCGATAAAATTGCTTCTTTGGTCTGATAATATGATAAATTCAGGCGTTATGTGTTGGATTAGGTTACAGAATACTTCAGTTTGATTATAACATATGTGTTGGATTAGGTTACAGAATACTTCAATTTGATTATAACATATATGTTGGATTAGGTTACAGAATACTTCAATTTGATTATAACATATATGTTGGATTAGGTCACAGAATACTTCAATTTGATTATAACATATATGTTGAATTAGGTTACAGAATACTTCAGTTTGATTATAACATATGTGTTGGATTAGGTTACAGAATACTTCAGTTTGATTATAACATATGTGTTGGATTAGGTTACAGAATACTTCAGTTTGATTATAACGTATGTGTTGGATTAGGTTACAGAATACTTCAATTTGATTATAACATATATGTTGGATTAGGTTACAGAATACTTCAGTTTGATTATAACATATGTGTTGGATTAGGTTACAGAATACTTCAGTTTGATTATAACGTATGTGTTGGATTAGGTTACAGAATACTTCAGTTTGATTATAACATATTGTAGTCATTAATGAATTTGTTCAAACAAAAGTTACCATATAATAGATCAGAAATAAAAATAACCTCAATGACACAGACTTGCAAATTTAAACTTCACAGAAGTTGTTTATGTGTAATAACGGATGAAGTTGTTTATGTGTAATAACGGATGAAGTTGTTTATGTGTAATAACAGATTTTCTATAATCCAGCCACAGAGGTTTCGATTTTTTTCTTTTATCACGTAAGGATTTTTTACAAATCGTGAAGTAAAAAAGAACTTTTACGTAGATCTAGTTATTGTTTCGTTTACCACAATGAACGTTGGTTTATTATTATGTTTAGAACAATTGATAACACTTACGTCGCAATTGGTCTAAAAACATTTATAGCCAATGGTTGTCAACATTTTAATCATATAGAAATGTGACCCGATTTAAATAATAATGATTCACTTACGTAAAAGCACAAATGTTGTTTTGTGAGAAATCTGTACTTGATAGGAAAAAAAAATGGACATCATTTTCGGATTCGTCGTACATGAATTACTGTACCTCATGTAAAGGTTTCAAGATAGTTTTACCTTGATATTATATACACATTATAATAACTAACATAATTTATCTAATGGAAATACATTTCCAACAGAGGTGCTTTTAATTTATTTGTTTATTGTATATCTTGTTAATTAGGTTGAATATTTTTAAAAGTGACCATAACTAATAAAATTATTGCTGACAAGGAGAAACGTTTTGATCTTGTGTCGTTATAAATTTGAGGTTGGAATGTTCTTACTGTCACGATAACTTATATATAGCAGAATTGTGATTTGTTTTGATCTATACTGAAATCCAAGCCAATGTAACAAGTAAAGCTCCAAAACCACCATGGTAACAAGTATATGTTGAAAGCCATGATAATAAGTAAAACTTCAAAGCCATGGTAACAAGTATATGTTGAAAGCCATGATAACAAGTAAAACTTCAAAGCCATGGTTACAAGTATATGTTGAAAGCCATGATAATAAGTAAAACTTCAAAGCCATGGTAACAAGTATATGTTGAAAGCCATGATAACAAGTAAAACTTCAAAGCCATGGTTACAAGTATATGTTGAAAGCCATGATAATAAGTAAAACTTCAAAGCCATGGTAACAAGTATATGTTGAAAGCCATGATAACAAGTAAAACTTCAAAGCCATGGTTACAAGTATATGTTGAAAGCCATGATAATAAGTAAAACTTCAAAGCCATGGTAACAAGTATATGTTGAAAGCCATGATAACAAGAAAACTTCAAAGCCATGGTTACAAGTATATGTTGAAAGCCATGATAATAAGTAAAACTCAAAGCCATGGTAACAAGTATATGTTGAAAGCCATGATAACAAGTAAAACTTCAAAGCCATGGTAACAAGTATATGTTGAAAGCCATGATAACAAGTAAAACTTCAAAGCCATGGTAACAAGTATATGTTGAAAGCCATGATAACAAGTAAAACTTCAAAGCCATGGTTACAAGTATATGTTGAAAGCCATGATAACAAGTAAACTTCAAAGCCATGGTTACAAGTATATGTTGAAAGCCATGATAACAAGTAAAACTCAAAGCCATGGTTACAAGTATATGTTGAAAGCCATGATAATAAGTAAAACTCAAAGCCATGGTAACAAGTATATGTTGAAAGCCATGATAACAAGTAAAACTCAAAGCCATGGTAACAAGTATATGTTGAAAGCCATGATAACAAGTAAACTCAAAGCCATGGTAACAAGTATATGTTGAAAGCCATGATAACAAGTAAAACTTCAAAGCCATGGTTACAAGTATATGTTGAAAGCCATGATAACAAGTAAAACTTCAAAGCCATGGTTACAAGTATATGTTGAAAGCCATGATAATAAGTAAAACTTCAAAGCCATGGTAACAAGTATATGTTGAAAGCCATGATAACAAGTAAAACTTCAAAGCCATGGTAACAAGTATATGTTGAAAGCCATGATAACAAGTAAAACTTCAAAGCCATGGTAACAAGTATATGTTGAAAGCCATGATAACAAGTAAAACTTCAAAGCCATGGTTACAAGTATATGTTGAAAGCCATGATAATAAGTAAAACTTCAAAGCCATGGTTACAAGTATATGTTGAAAGCCATGATAACAAGTAAAACTTCAAAGCCATGGTTACAAGTATATGTTGTAAGCCATGATAATAAGTAAAACTTCAAAGCCATGGTAACAAGTATATGTTGAAAGCCATGATAACAAGTAAAACTTCAAAGCCATGGTTACAAGTATATGTTGAAAGCCATGATAACAAGTAAAACTTCAAAGCCATGGTTACAAGTATATGTTGAAAGCCATGATAGTAAGTAAAACTTCAAAGCCATGGTAACAAGTATATGTTGAAAGCCATGATAATAAGTAAAACATGGTTACATAAGCCATGATAACAAGTAAAATCAAAGCCATGGTTGAAAGCCATGATAGTAAGTAAAACTTCAAAGCCATGGTTACAAGTATATGTTGAAAGCCATGATAATAAGTAAAACTTCAAAGCCATGGTTACAAGTATATGTTGAAAGCCATGATAGTAAGTAAAACTTCAAAGCCATGGTTACAAGTATATGTTGAAAGCCATGATAGTAAGTAAAACCTCAAAGCCATGGTTACAAGTATATGTTGAAAGCCATGATAGTAAGTAAAACTTCAAAGCCATGGTTACAAGTATATGTTGAAAGCCATGGTAACAAGTATATGTTGAAAGCCATGATAATAAGTAAAACTTCAAAGCCATGGTAACAAGTATATGTTGAAAGCCATGATAGTAAGTAAAACTTCAAAGCCATGGTTACAAGTATATGTTGAAAGCCATGATAATAAGTAAAACCTCAAAGCCATGGTTACAAGTATATGTTGAAAGCCATGATAATAAGTAAAACTTCAAAGCCATGGTTACAAGTATATGTTGAAAGCCATGGTAACAAGTATATGTTGAAAGCCATGATAACAAGTAAAACTTCAAAGCCATGGTTACAAGTATATGTTGAAAGCCATGATAACAAGTAAAACTTCAAAGCCATGGTAACATGTATATGTTGAAAGCCATGATAACAAGTAAAACTTCAAAGCCATGGTAATAAGTATATGTTGAAAGCCATGATAACAAGTAAAACTTCAAAGCCATGGTAATAAGTATAGGATGAAAGCCAGGGCTAGAAGTTAATGTTTATCTAAAGGAGTGCCTCCATGAAAATATGATGAATTAAAAAAATTAACTTTAATAATGTGAACAAATGTTCATAAATTATCTTCTTACTGTTCTTGAATCCTCTCATAAAGATAATGCATGTCAAAAAATAAACAGCTCGTTTTCATACATGCCGCCTTATTTGTCGAGCACAAAGATATAAAAAAGTCACTATATGCTATTTGTAGTGGAGTCAAACGCAATGTTAAGAAAGAAATTCCAATACCACAAGTGTGTACAAATTCATCAAAGGTTTTGATGGATACCAATCCTTTCATCAACCCGCCTTCAAGCTGGTATCTTGTATATGGAAGTTAATCTTGACAACAGAAATAACTATGAATGATGAATGGTAGAGAAGTTTAAATGGCAGGTCTAAGAAAAGCGCTTTCTCTGTATTTTTATTAGTAAGCTTTCTTATTACCAAGACGCACGTTTCGGTTGAGTCTTGTCAAAAGTGTTCAAAACGAATGGGGCCGACTAACCTTAATATCTATTTATCTCAAGCTCTGTTGATACGTTGCAATCTCACGCAACCCTCTTTCCTGAGCCGCATGTTCATTTCTATACTGAATCATTTCTCAGACTACAGGATTTCAGTCTCATTAGTCTGGTGCTAGGCTCTCAGCTGGCTTCCGTTACCTAACAACGTGACGGTCGTAGAATTACGGGAAGAAATATAGAGGGACGTGACTCCATGCTAAAGCTATAGCAAAGAATGTGGGACAGAAAGGCCGATTGAAAGATGGTTTTCTAAAATCATAGCAAGCTACTGAATTAGAATAAGTGGACGAAATTAACGAATCAGTTCCCAATGAAAACAAATAAAACCTATTTATGGCAACATCTCTATTATTTTGCATATCCGCTTACGGTAAGATAACTTTTATACATATACATGTAAATATACATATAAATGTTTTTTTTTCCCTATAAATATGTTCAATAGTTTATTCATTTAGGGCCCGGCACGGCCAGGTGGTTAAGGCAATCGACTCACAATTTGAGGGTCGCGGGTTCGAATTCCCGTTACACCAAGCATGCTCGCCCTTTCAGCCGTGGGGGCGTTATTATGCTGTGGTCAGTCCCATTATTAGTTAGTAAAAGAGTAGCCCAAGAGTTGACGGAGGGTGGTGATGACCAGCTGCCTTCCCTCTAGTCTCACATTGCTAAATTAGAGACGGCTAGTGCAGATAGCCCTCGTGTAGCTTTGCGCGAAATTCAAAACAAACCAAACCAAAACCGTTTATTTAGATTAATAGTTTATACTAAGGCATTTGATTGTGTTTTTCAGTCTATAGTGTAGTTGGTGTTTTTTTTTTCTGTTTTCAGTAAAGGCACTAAAAATTCAATTAGCTTTGAATGATAGAAATTGTGTCAATAATATACAAATTAAGGTTTATAGCTACACGCTTCAGCGTGACTCCAGTAGACAATTACGAGCCATATACATGTCCCACACACATAGTGCGAGGTTATGTGAATAACACTAATTTATGCTCTGAAGCACTTACATTATACACATCAGTTTGTATGAAGAGATCTAAATCTATGTATTCCCAGAGTGTAGCCACAACAGGGGATTACGTGAAAGTTATGTGTTTTATACATTATGGCCATGTGTGAAGATTATATGGACTTATTAACTGATATAATTTTCATGTTTATTTACATGTTTAGTTCGTTTCTGTTATTGGTCTGTTTAAAAAGAATGTAAAAATGTAAAAACAAAATTGTACTTTAAACATAATTTGAAACTCGTAACGGAGGAGTTAAGTGTTCATCAGGGAGCTCGACTCGTATTCTGAGGGTCCCAAGTCTGAATCCCCGTCACAATAAATATGCTTCCCTTTCAGTCATGGTGACGTTATAACGTTCGGTCCATCCCACAATTCGTTGGTAAAAGAGTAGCCCAAGAATACGCGGTGGATGGTGATGACTGGCTGCCTTCCTTCTGATACTACACTGCTAAATTATGAACACCTAGAGCATTGCAAGGTGGTTAAGGCACTCGAATCGTAATCCGAGGATCACGGGTTCGAATCCCCATCACACCAAACATGCTCGCCCTTTCAGCTGTCGGGGCATTATAATGTGACGCTCAATCCCACTATTCGTTGGTAAAAGAGTAGCCCAAGAGCTGGCGATGAGGTGTGATGAATAGCTCCCTTCTCTCTAGCTAAATTAAGGACAGCTAGCGCAGATAGCCCTCCTGTAGCTTTGTGCGAAATTAAGAAAACAATAAAACAAACGATGAAGTGTCCATCTGTTACTTTTTATGACAATCGTCATTCTTCCAAACGTCACAAAGAAACTTAGATATTGAACATTTTTCCTGGACACAGTATCTAACTTGTCGAAATATCAAAAATCGGTGTATTTAATGGTATTAAAAATACGCAAGTTCGTAGCAACACTTATACAAACAAGAAACCGATTTCTGCCTTGTGAAAAGCGAATACGTCTGCTACAAGTTCAAGTTAGTGGCCTAAATCAGAACGATCGTGCGGTAGACCGAATCGGCTTCGTCACATAACGACTTGTTGACATATGTGAAAGACATCATTGTTTGCTAGTTGGAATTTTTATTGCATATAAAATAGGTTTAGTAGGCGCAACACGCGCTGGTAGTTGTTTCGTGTGTGTAATGTCGTAGTTATGGTTATTTTACGGCCACTAGGCTTAGATTTAGAACATCAGTCTATTGGGAACGGCTTGCATGATGGCGGATCCTGTGATAGACTGGCAAACGCAACGAGAGGAATACTGTTTTCTATCGGCTCTAACGCTAAAAAAAGAAAAACAAAAATATACTGTGATTTGTTCCTTAAGATTATAAGAAACATCCTCTAGAAGAAATACTTTCTCTATTCAATAAATCACAAGTACTTGCTGTATGGCTTACACTGAATGTAACAAACTCTGAGAAATAAAACACGTTGCTTGAGAGAATACGACTCGACGTTCAGCTGGTGCGGGCAGAAACGTTGCTGTGATTTACTAAATGATTTTGATGAGTAAAAGTTACGTGTACATCAGGCCAAACTTAATAATAATCCCCTACCACCATTATTTTTATAAATTACTTACGTTTCCAAGAAAAATAATACCAGGTCATCACATATATATCTTTGTAAAATACTGACGTGGCATTAATCAGATAACTGTCCCAGCGAGTATATTTATATTTTTCGAGCTCTGCGCCTGTGTGTGTGCTTGTTTCTTTTTTTTCATTAGGTAATATATTTATTCACTGGTGAGCGTTTTATAATTGAATCAAAACGTTATAATTTGTACATAATTATATAACTTTGCTTTAAGAAACAGTTCGTAGCACACTGTTTCATGTGCCCCCCCTTGACATGTCACGCTCCAAAAGGGGATTCATTCCCGTATTTTAACAGGAAACATTACAAACAAATGGATGTGTGTGTTTCTTATAGCAAAGCCACATTGGACTATCTGCTGAGTCCACCGAGGGAAATCGAACCCCTGATTTTAGCGTTTTAAATCTGTAAACTTACCGATGGGTCAAGGAGGCATTACAACAAATGCAAACCACAACCAATATATTTATCTGTCTATCGATCAATCGATGGAGAGAGAGAGAGATAAAATGAAGGGAAATAGATGGACAGGCGTTTTTATTTAAAATCCCATCAATTAACAACACAGTTTTGCAGAAACTTACAACCAAATCACACGCGGTTTAAGGAGTTAGATGTTAACACTATATATTTACAACTTAAGGAATGGTATTTTAACATAATAGACACTTAATATTATTTTCGGATGACGAGAAACCCACTTGAAGTAAAAATGTATCTCAGAACGGCTGGTATGGGTATTAACAGGTCGAAACGTTGTTCTCTGCTTTATTTTGGTAAAAGTGTTAATACCCATATCAGCCATTTTGAGATACAATATATTATACTATATGTATATAATCAAGTGAATATACACTTTACAGGACATTATGGTATATATATATATAACCGAGTAAGTATACACTTTGCAGGACATTATGGTATATGTGTATATATATATAACCGAGTAAGTATACACTTTGCAGGACATTATGGTATATGTATGTATATATATATATATAATCGAGTAAGTATACACTTTGCAGGACATTATGGTATATGTATGTGTATATATATATAATCGAGTAAGTATACACTTTGCAGGACATTATGGTATATGTATGTATATATATATATAATCGAGTAAGTATACACTTTGCAGGACATTATGGTATATGTATGTGTATATATATATAATCGAGTAAGTATACACTTTGCAGGACATTATGGTATATGTATGTGTATATATATATAATCGAGTAAGTATACACTTTGCAGGACATTATGGTATATGTATGTGTATATATATATAATCGAGTAAGTATACACTTTGCAGGACATTATGGTATATGTATGTGTATATATATATAATCGAGTAAGTATACACTTTGCAGGACATTATGGTATATATAATCTAGTAAATATACACCTTACAGGACATTATTGAAACTAGTAATATTCGAAGTTTAAACTGGTACAACTGATGACCAAACTAACAACTGTAAACTTGACAAAGGTTTAATCGGCCTAAAAATATACACCAAATAATTTCTCAACCTCAGAAATGAGTTGAAGCTTAGCTACCCAGATCCTTGTTCTGTTCCAAATCTGTTGTCGAGTTTGTCAGTTTTTCATAATACCAGTTCTCCACTTTAGTTGTTAACCATCAGTGTAGCCTTTACCTTTGACCTTCATTATTCAAATATTATAAAAAAGACCAATGGGACACACAACCTTTGTAGAAACCAGGTATAAACTTTTCTAATGATACTGTTAACAAATGCATGAGTGAAGACAATAAAATAACTTTTCCTTCGTTTTTCAACATGAAACCACTATCTTCCAGATATCCGTGTGCTACAGTGTTATTTTCAAATTGTTCTTGTGGGATTCTATTGTTATTCTTACAGTGAATTCGTCGTCAAGTTTATGGGACATTCAAAATCCCTGCACTATATATCATTACAGAAGAATCGCTGTTTACTTAACTATAAAAAATCTATAATTTTACTATATCTAGCATAAAAGTAGAAGAAACTATAAATTCGACTGATAGACAAAGAAGCACATAGACGGATATGAATACTGTAAGATAGATAGATACACTCTTTTCTGTATGTTAATAGAAACAGTCAAACCATTTTTATAGAAGAGAGAAAGAGAGTGGAAAAATAGAGCTATTCTACCAGGATAGATAGACAGATCAGAGCTCACAACTTTCTCTGTATTTAGTTATACTCTCTCGTGTCTATCACTCCAGGAACTAGTTTTCTTCATATTTTAACTTCAGCTTGGGCGTATTTTGAACGCACACATTTCATCAAAGAGAAAGAAAACTTGGCTGGTTTACAGTAGACAAATGTCACAGGTCCATTAAATTGATTAAAATCTTTCGTTCAGTTTCACATGACCTTTATAAGCAGGCAATTTGTTTTAGTCTACGGCGGCCAACCCACAATGGGTAAGATAATAAAACCCCATAAGCGCAAATTGTGGTCATGACAGGAGAAAAATAATAAATACATTGCATATTACAGTCTAAAATTAAGCTAACAGTTCTGAGAAACGAGATAACACTACCTTAATTATCAGTAAGGAATGTGCAACGTATTTTGTTTATTAGTGTGTGTCTGAAAGGGGGAGGAAATTGGAGTTTGTGTTTTTCTTATAAGAAGTTTTTAAAATAAGGTTCGGAGAAGTGTTTTTTTTTTTCAATTTCACACAAAGTTACACGAGGTATATCTGCTCTAATCGTACCTAATTTAACAGTGTAAGACTAGAGGGAAGGCAGCTAGTCACCACCACCCACCGCTAATTTGGGCTACTCTTTTACCAATGAATAGTAGGACTGACCGTCACATAATAAAGGTCCCACAACTGAAAGGGAGAGCATGTTTGATGTGACTGGGATTCGAACCCACGACTTTCAGATTACGAGTCGAGAGCCCTAATCATCTGGCCATGCCGGGCCTTTAAAGAACGTCGAGAAATGTCACCATTGTTAACCAGAAGCGAATTATAGATGTGTATTACAAAGCTGACAACAGTCAACAAAGGAAGTAAAACAGTGAAGAAGAAATGCCGGATTATAACACACTCTTCAGATATGAAATATCAACTAATCAGATAAAGGAATGTTATTCTTTTTAAACATTACCAGATTTGCTATAATAATATTTTATAACATGCAGTATGCTAGAAGAGGCAATATTCCGTCAGCATTCAAGTAATTATAAGTTTTGTTATTTTTTAAATTTTGATTAATCAAAATTTTTGAATTTCTTAAGAGAAGACAGAACATTTATTGTTGTTTCGGTCAGTATAGGAATCCATCTCTATATTTGTAGGTAATCACTTTCACTCCCACTTGTTTCCTCCTCACAAATATGGCGGAATCTTCTACCCAGCTCGTGCACCACTATGTTCGATAACATATCTTCGGTTAACTTTCTTTTTCACAGAGGTATACGTAAGTGTTAGTTTTAAAACTAACACTTCTTGTAACGTATAGCCTTGAGATGGCAAAGGCAAAAACATTCAACCAATATGCTGGTCGACAGCACTTACGCCGCACTTTGGCTTCTTTGTCCGACTGAATAGTGAGATTACACTGTTGCTCTTGTAACGCACCAAAGACTCAAACGACTGGAACGTGTTTTTACGGCCACTATAAGCGAATCATGATGGATTCCTCGAACCCACAATCCAGGAACACTGACCGACAAATCACACCCAGTCCATTAAGTTTATAATTCTTCTGACATTTGTAAGAAAATGGACAGTAGAGTCGTTTCTAATATAATTTTCTAACTCTGGGAATTCCTTACCTCGTAGGCGACTACTTCTGTTGATTTGTTTCACAAAGCAACAAACAAAACACTTGAACGTCATATTCTAGGAAATGGTTGATTGCTAACTGTTGTTTTTTCCTACTTTGTACCCGATTGTTAACGAAATGCGTAAAAAATGAATACACATAGTTTCCGTGCTCATGTACGAATGTGTCCTTACCAAGTTCTGTAATTCAAGGTTTATCACTCGTCTCTCGTTAAAATCAATTCATTTCTTGGCTTGACCACGAATCCAACATTTCTGCTATCTAAAATGAGCCGAAATTCATAACAAACTTCACGATTTTTTTGTAATTAATATTATCAGTGGATTACATGGTAATTTGTAATTAATATTATCAGTGGATTACATGGTAATTATTGTCATTCGGTTGGCAAATCGAAGAAATTAGGAAGCAGCTGCCAAGTTTTTATCAAGATTTTTATCTTATGTTGGAGCGAACGAAATCTAACGATACTGAAACTGTTTCACAAGATACAACGTGTGGCTGATTTTGCTCTAAGTACGAAGCTACACAATGGGCTTTCTGTGCTATGCTCATCACGGGTATCAAAACCCGGGATTTAGCGTTGCAAGCCTTCAGACTTACCGTTGAGTCACTGGGGTCCTTATGATACAAGTAAAAAATTTGGTACCACTCATGAATATGTTTGTAATAAGCAAGTGCATATTTATTTCACTTGTGCATTGCCTGCAAAGATGTAATTTTTCCACGTATTTAACCAGTCTCTTCCTACGCAAAATAACATATGGTAAGCATAAGGCGTTTTTATATAAAAATAAGTTTCAATATAATTAGAAAAGTAAATACTTATAACGTAAAATCCGCAAAAGGTAGCTCAGAAATATTAATATGCAATTGGTAGTTTACTTCAAGCATGTGATTTATTCCATCCAATAACAATGTACTTGAAAGGCGTGATTTATATTAGCGCCATCTAGTGCCTATTATTCACTTTTCAAGGATAATTTCAGAAAATATTAAGTTGCTGACAGAAAAAAAAAAAAAACACGGATAGATCAATTCTAAAGACTTTCCATAAGAAGTAATAAATTTATTTGGAAATATTTGATTATGTAAACAGCTAATTCGTTTCAGAAATATATACTGGCTGGAAAGCCAACCACTTTTTAAGGTAGAGAATGTTTTTGAAAACAATAATAAATCTATGGTAAAATAACATTTAAAATTAATAATATTGCATCATCTTCGCTTCTTGTGAGATTAATAATCTAAGATGTGTTGTTTTAAACTCAAGTTACAATTTATATTATACTACTTGACGCAAGCTATCATACAAAACCAACAAAATATTATCATTTGATAAATTTAATATGCAGTTTTTCTTAATTGTGTACAACTTAATCCCAATGATATATTTTGTGATTAATGTAATTTATAACAAATATCAAAACAAATATATATATATTAAAAAAAAAATATTGTTTTTTTTTTTTCAGTTTCACGCAAAGCTACTAGAAGGCTATTTACGCTAGCCGTCCCTAATAAGAGGGAAGGCAGCTAATCATCACCACCCATTGCAAACTCTTGGGCTACTCTTTTACCAATGAATAGTGGGATTGAGCGTCACATTATAACGCCCCAACAGCTGAGAGGGCAAGCATGTTTGGTGGGACGGGGATTCGAACCCGCGATCATCAGATTACGAGTCGAGTGCCTTAACCATCTGGCCATGCCGAGCCATTGTATAAACAGACCAATCTTATGTTCTAACGCACAGAATGTTCTCTGTATAAGATAATATTAATTATGCATATAATATGTTATATGACAATATATGATTGTATTTAAATAATGTACTTCAGTAAATAAGTAAAAGGTAAAACTGAATGTTTGTTTGTTTTCTTTTGTTAGTTTTTGAATATCGTGCAAAACTACTCGAGGGCTATCTGTGCTAGCCGTCCCTAATTTAGTAGTGTAAGACTATAGGGAAGGCAGCTAGTCATCACCACCCACCCCCAACTCTTGGGCTACTCTTTTGCCAACGAATAGTGGGACTGATTGTAGCATTATAACGCCCCCACGGCTGAAAAGGCGACCATGTTTGGTGCAACGGGGATGCCAGCCCGCGACCCTCAGATTACGAGTCGCACGTCTTAACTCACCTGGCGATGCCGGGCCTAAAATTGAATGGCTCAAGTAAAGAAGTGAATAAAACCCCTAAAACTCGAGAACTTTCGAAAGGTGGACCCTTCGGGTTTGCCCGTGAAGAAGAAAGGCCTACTTTTCGAAAGTGCTCGGGTTATAATGTTTTTATTTCATTTCTATCAAGACGTCTTGAACCTCCGAGTTTTGCAACGTGATGCAAATAAAGGAAGCCATTCGAATATTATCTGAACATATTTTGTATTGTTTATTATTTTCTGATGGTTAAACTTTGGTTCTTACTTTTAAATTATGCAACTTGAATATTAGCAAATTAATAAAAACGAACAACAACAATTGGAAAAGAAAAACATAAGTTTCTGATAAGCAAGTTTAGTTTCGTTATTTGTACTGAAATTGTCCACCGGTTTCGAAAACAGGCAATCTCACGACTTCTATACTATTCACTGTTAAAGGAAAATCTTGGGTTCGAATCACGGTCACCGAAAACTCTCGCCCTTTCAGCCGTGGGAATGTTATAATGGGGCTGTCAATCTCACTGTTCGTTGGGAAAAAGAGTGGCCTAAACGTTAGCGGTGGGTGGTGTTCTCTGGATGTCTTCCTTCAAGAGGATAGCGCTTGTGTAGCTTTGCGCAAACTTCATAAAAACAAATAAACATATACTGCCAAAGAGTGTATTTCTCTTGTTTGTTGCAGGAACAAAGTAAATAGTTTTACTTTCATACAGTTGTACTTCAATAGGCAACTTTTATCTTTTCAACTGCAGAGTTGTATTTGTGAAACGTTATTACTGTAGGTAATTTTTACATTTTTTATTATTATAATAAATAGTAATCACACAGTGTATACTATTTTCTCAATTACAGGTAATGTTGCAGTGTTTATCTCATGTGTAAATACGCACACATCATATATTATGATCTTGGTTACTGGTTATATTACAGTGTTTATTGTCAGCGATAAGTCTCTTGACTTATGCTACAAACCAGGTTTCGATGCTTGTGGTGGGCACTGTACAAGTAGCCCATCGTGTAGTTTTGTGCTTAACAATAATAAGCAAATATTGTGAACTTAAATGTAAGTAATATTACAGATTGTACTATTATCTAAATTACTGGTAATTTTACATCGTTTGTTGTGTTTATTGTTACTCGGTTCTAAGAATTATTACAACAATTATTATAATCTTAAATATATATTATTTAACAGTGTATATTGTTATCTTAACTGTATGTAACATTAGCGTGTTTGGATATCTTTAATCGCAGATAATGCTACATCACTTAATGTTATCTGAATTACAGCCGTATTTGGAGTGTTCATTGTTTAAAAAGTTATCGTGTTATTGTTACGCTGTAGTAATATACTTAAGAGTCAACAATACGTGTTTAGCACTTTCGTTATTGTGGTTATTAAACACAAAAGTACGGGCTAACACTATTTGTTCTAAGCCGGCATTAAATATCTTAGAGATTTAAGTTGTAATGAAAATAAACTAATGCCGTATCCAGTGCTATATATATAAATATACACAGATTGGATTAGTTAATAAGTGTTGGGTAAACGTCTACTCAACAAGTGCAGCTTCTTAGCTTACGATGCGCTGGGTTATAAACTTGTCCGTTCCGAGCAGTAGTAGTGTCCATCATGTTTATGGTATTTTAATGGTTGTAGCATTTTCTGAAATGTCATCATTGAATTCTTTAGGTCAGGAAATGACAGTTATGGGTACTTAACATGAGAAGATATCGGCGTTTTACGTTGTTTTGTGTTTGTTTTTTTGCTACACTATATTTAGTGTTTCTGCTTCGGATAAGCGCTGGTGGTAAACTGTTTCACTTTATACAATCTTTATGGTTTCCCCGCTTGTCACTAGAACGATCTCATTTTAAATACAATATTTCATGCAGACCACTGGCGTTGATTCAAGTCAAAGGGTCTTATCAATGAAGCTATGTGTTGATTTAAGACGTAAAGTGCTTTCACCTCGTAGCAGACCCATGATGCTTGTAAGAACGTAACGCAGCTAGTCTTTGTAGAACATGGGACCTTTTCTGGGCTTCACAACTTATTATGCCTTTATAACTGGGCGTCTAATAATCACTAATTGGACAACAAAACTTCAAGCAGTGTGATAGTTTACAGGGGAAACGGTATGGGTTTGTTTGTTTGCTTTTAAGAAAAGTTACTCGAGCACTTTATATGTTCTGTAATTCATTTACCTCTATTTTAAAAGTAAAACTAATTTTCGTAACGTGCTGCAGGGCTTTTATTTACCGTTATTGGAATGTTGTAACTTAGATTTGTGTGTGTGTGTGTTTTCTTACAGCAAAGCCACATCAGGCTATCTGCTGTGCCCACCGAGGGTAATCGAACCCCTGATTTTAGCGTTGTAAATCCGAAGACACTTCTGAGGCACTTGATACTTTGTAGTTTAACATTACTTTTATGTATATGACACTTCTGAATCACTTGACACTTTGTAGTTTAGCATTACTTTTATGTTTATGACACTTTTGAGGCACTTGATACTTTGCGGTTTAATATTACTGCTATATCTGTGACATTTGATACTTTGCAGCTTAATATTACTTTTATGTCTATGACACTTCTTAAGCGATGATACTTTGTTGCTTCGTGTGTTTTTTTTCTTCTGGGGCACTTAGTTATAAACAGGGCAAAGTGCACTTTTATGATTGTTCGGTATGAGTCACTAAACTTCGCCCTGTATAAAACGGTTCATATATCAACCCGAGGGAGCAATATGTGTATGTACTTACATTGTCTGTGAAACTTGCATTTTTACGCTGATAAAATTAATAAGTTCATATTGTACTTTGGTCAGTTCTCATCTAGATTTTGGCAAATATTTGTTTCCTCATATAGTGCTACGAATGGTCTAAGGAGGAACAGTAATTTCATCTCACCTGTATGCATTCACAAAGATATTGTAAGAAGACACAAGGAAATCGTAATGTTATTACGATTATAATATATAAGTATCGTTCCAAAATGTTGATATTTCCACTACATAACATTAAATTACTTTTCATTATAGTCACCTTTCTCACCAAAACTTTAGCTTCCAGAAACATATTCTGTAAAAAGTTACGGTTCTTACGTTGTACCTAGCCAATCATGGCGTGGGATATCATTGTCACATATTCTGTAAAAAGTTACGGTTCTTACATTGTACCTAGCCAATCATGGCGTGGGATATCATTGTCACATATTCTGTAAAAAGTTACGGTTCTTACGTTGTACCTAGCCAATCATGGCGTGGGATATCATTGTCAGTCTTAACAGACATTTTTTAGTTTCGTTAACCACATAGCTATGAAACGGGCCATCTGTTCTATCCACACCACTGGTGTCAAAACTCGAATTTTAGCGTCGTAAGCCTGCAGGCTTCCCGCTGAACCACTGGAGCATCAAACATGTTCAGCAGTGTTCGGTCAACACTATCGCAGAGCAAGGATATAAAATCTCTTAAAAAACGTCGAACTAATTATGCCTAGATTTGAATGTGTCAGGGTACTTGTTCAAAGTTCTGACATTATGCGTGTAACTTGTTACTCCAGTCCTGTAAACTTTGAAACGTGGTTAGACGGTAACGTCACGGAAACAAGGAAAGTTGTTTGTTACTCTGTAGTTGCTCAGCGGTTTAGTAAGATTATAGATTAGTTAGTTTCAGGAACGGTTGTCACAAATAAAGGTGCAGAACTATCCAGCTGTAAGGCTTTTGTGGCAACTGTCCACAGTTAATTGTCCTGCACACAATTTCGTGGAGTGGGTTAGTTTCAGTCAACCATAAGACACTGTGTCATAAGTAATGTTTTGTCCCAGAGCATATGTGTAACAGGCAAAGATGTAATAATATGTAATATGATTTAATACGAGGACCCCGGGACTACAGTAAACAACAGTACTGAAATTCAAGTCAGCAACTGAATGTTAAAAAAAAAATTGAGGGGACATTTTTGTTTATCACCGGAATTTCTAAACTTTCCTCTGATACAAGGAAGCCACTGATGGATGAATGGAGCTTCTGATAAACTGAAGGTTAAAGACGATAAAGTAAGCTTGATAGGTTTGGACGTGATTCTGACCTTGAACTAAACCTCTGTCATTATCAACTGAAGTCGCGGGTGATTTTAGTCTATGTTTTATTAGAGACAGCGATATGCGTTCGAGCGCGATCAGTCTATGTTTTATTAGACAGCGATATGCGTTCGAGAGCGACATGTCCATTGTGGATAATCAGGGACACCCGCGAGTAGAGAAGTGTTATTACAGAAAGCTGACTTAGTGAGAGAGTTCTGGCTGTTCGTTTTGTGATACATTTACATGTGTATTTCGCCGCTAATTACAGACTTCGAAATAGCCTTGCTGGTGGAAACTTGTGCACAAGTTATTAGAGGAAGAACATACGACGTCTAATTGCGAACTACACCAACTTCCTTAGTATTAAATTGGCACCGTGTTGACACAAAGCACTATACTGAGAAGCCATCTTGCTGCGTTTTGATTGGTTACTTCTTAAGGCTTAGGGATTCTGTCAAATCTGATAAACGGGTGGTGCTTGCTGAGCTCCAGGGGATCGGGAATGACGTCATAACCTCACCAATCAGAGAATGACTCATTCTGAGCATAGAGCTACTAACAGGCCCTCAAAGCACGCGCTCACTGGTCTCATCTTGTAAGTTGTGGGGATTTATCTACATACACAGTGGTAAAAGAAATATTGTAACTAAAAACAGGGTAATAATATAAAAATAAACAATTATTGTTTATTATGCAAATGTTCACCTTATTAATACAGTGATTATTGGCAAATATATTCACTTACAGCTTAAAAATCACAGTCGTCAGAACAGTATAGTTTTTAACTGACTTTATTGCATGCTCAATGAGTTGACTACACAATAAAAGTTGCACATTTTAAACCGGGAATTCACATGTCCAGTGAAAGGAATAAACTCAAACATATACAGTTTCCTTTTTTCTGTTTTGTTCATGAGATTACAATATTTGTAAACGTGTGTGGATTTCTTTCGGGTTTAATTCGTAAAATTATTTAAACGGTGCTGACAGCAATGGCTGATATTATTTTAATAGAGAGAAGATAAAAGTTTTTTTTTTTTTGCAGTAGATAGAAAGAATAATAATCGAAGGCTGGTTAAATTATCCGGAAAGTTTGTAACAGGGTGATGTGATGTTGATGGGACCACCCCACGGTCGGGTTGGCAGAAAGTGCTCGATCGATTCTCTGTAAGCATATCTTATCGTCGGGATAAAACTTTTTGGATGCTTAGACAGCCCGCGGAGTTTTTCTTGTTGACCATCCGCTTTATGAGGCGTGGGTCCATAAAACACATTAACAAATACAATAAATCGTGATGGTGAAAGAAAAGTATCTAACGGGCCTCCAGTGCACTAGATATCAAATACAGTCGCTTGATATTTATGTTATCGCTCAGAGTGAGTCTAGCTTTCGGAAACTACTCAGTTCTCGACACGCGCACTCTGCTTAAAACGTCAAGAGACAATGGGCCATCGCGAACAGCAATCAAATTTCAATCTCTGCTAATCTGGAATGGCAACACATAATTATAATTCCACTTTTTAAATGTCACGTGACGAAATATAGGCTAAGCCTACTATATTATATATTTTAGTAATCTTACTTTATAATTGTTTGTTATGTCGCCAGATTATAAATTCTGAGAAATTATGAGTGATAGTAGAGAAGAATGCATTACATTTACCGCATCTAGAGCCGAACAGGCCTTTCACATAATGCCAGTTCTCCTCAAGTCGGCTGGAATACGACGGACTTAGTGATTGAATAGTCACTGTTTCGAAGAATGTCTCATAATGTGCCAACACTACTTCGTCATTGACATATAATTTTGCAATACTGGTGCTTATATATTTTAATTTTTGTTATCTATTATTCTTTATTTCATTTAATATCCAAATAATTATATATATTATATAATTCTCTTCTTATAATGTATGTGTTTTATTATTGTAAAGCCACATGGTACTACCTGCTGAGTCCATCGACGGGACTCAAACCCATGATTTTAGCGTTGTAAATCCGTAGACTTACCGCTGTACCACCAGGGGACCTTATTTATCTTTACCAGAAAACATTTGACTTTTTTCTTTTTTTTACAACATACACCTATACATATACGAGTCCCTGCAAAAGGTTCTATGAGCAGCTGCTTCGATTTCTTTTGACATAAAATATTAACAGTAGTAACCCAGTCTGACGCTAGGCTTTGTTTATTTAATGGTACAACACTTCTCATACATTTAGAAAATATTTCAGAGAAAGGAGAACACAATTTTGCAGATATTGTTCAACAGGTATATACTTCATTATTTTGCAAATAAAATAAGATTTAATATCAGGTTATTTTCGTTTCACTTGCACGTTTTCCGTCAGGGCATGTGTTCCAAATCATATTACCAAAATTTTATATTTTGATCTATATCACCGTGCTGTTTATTATATATAAGATTGAAGCATTATTACTTTAAATAATTTTATTTTTAGTCTATTATTGCTTGCGTGTTTTAGACCTCCGTAGACTTTGCCCTCATATTTATTGGACTGGAATTCCATTGCTAAGTACGTATGTTATGGCATCGACATCTGTTGGCTGACTGTAGAACTATTCGAGCTTTTACGTACTTTCAACTCAAAAACAAAGAAAGAAAAAAACAATGCAGTAATTCGCTAAAGGAATGTTGGCTTAATTACATAGACCTGTATGTTATAAAGGCCTCTGTGTGACAACGCAACAAATTATATTATATCTATGCTGTAATATTACAGTGGTATGTTTATTTCCTTAGATTCAAGTCTCGCATCTCAAATAATTTTTCTGTAACTTCATTTATTTACTAAGTTTCTGTAGTGACTACAGTGACTCTTATCAGTTTTTTTTTCTTTCGCCGGATTACAGCTAAAGCTAGACACAAATAAATCTTCTCAGAACCTATTCCACTGAGGGATCTCAGCTCTGCAAAATGCATGAACCCATTTGTAACAAACCGCTTGGCGTGTACATTCTCCGCTGCTTTTACGCGCATTAATTCATGAGCAGTGCAGAGACGTAACGTTTGTAGCAAACAAACTTGCACTATGGTATTGCAGAATAAATCAAAATGTCTAAGAGTTTAGGTTTTAATCTCCTTTGCTGAGAGAAACATACATAAATGACGAATCCCCCGCGGAGAAAATAGATTCTATGCTTATGTCTCCAAAACCATATGATTGCTAAGGGAGTTGTGTGATGATATATAAACAAAACGGCATTAGTATTAGTTGTTGTAAAAATTATAAAACGCTTTACTTTTGTCTTTTCAAGAATAATGAAAATTAGAATGAACTTTATTTATTTTCATGCTTTTGGTAATATTATTTTATAACTTGTAGCTCTTTGGTGAAGTTTGGTAAAAATTTTATATATGAAATTCATTATAATTGTAAACAAAATATTATTTGTAATAAGCGTTGTTGATAAACAACGCAGTTTAAAATCTGGAAGGAAACGCAATATAAACTTTAAGGATATTTATTTAACCAAGATAATACTGTATTAACCACAACGTTTTTACTTAGAGTTTGAGGATATTTACGTACTTAATATAGATAATACTGTATTAACCGCAACGTTTTTACTGAGAGTTTAAGGATATTTATTTAACCCAAGATAATACTGTATTAACCACAACGTTTTTACTGAGAGTTTAAGGATATTTATTTAATCAAGATAATACTGTATTAACCACAACGTTTTTACTTAGAGTTTAAGGATATTTATTTAATATAGATAATACTGTATTAACCACAACGTTTTTACTTAGAGTTTAAGGATATTTATTTAATATAGATAATACTGTATTAACCGCAACGTTTTTACTGAGAGTTTAAGGATATTTATTTAATCAAGATAATACTGTAATAACCACAACGTTTTTACTTAGATTTTAAGGATATTTACTTAATATAGATAATACTGTATTAACCGCAACGTTTTTCCTGAGAGTTTAAGGATATTTATTTAACTAAGATAATACTGTACTAAGCACAATGTTTTTACTGAGACTTTAAGGATATTTATTTAATATAGATAATAATGTATTAACCACAACGTTTTTACTGAGAGTTTAAGGATATTTATTTAACTAAGATAATACTGTACTAAGCACAATGTTTTTACTGAGAGTTTAAGGATACTTATTTAATCAAGATAATAATGTATTAACGCTAGCATCTCTTTCTACTCGTAACCCATTTATTGTTATATTTTGAAAAAAAGACATTCCACAAAATAAAAAATAACTAAGTGAAGGTAGGTTTTAGCCAGCTGAACTTGTTGAACTACCTTGGATATTAATAGTATGTATTGTGTATTTATTACACAAACCATGAACTTCATTTCACTATTAAGAAACTTTATTAGTTTTACAGTTATCAAGAAGTGTATTCTTTAAACTTCTGTTAGTTTCCTAATGTCAATAAGTATCAATACTGACGTGGCAATAATACTTGTGTTTAGTTTCCCACCTGAAAGCTTCACTCACCAGCTTCCTTCAAATTTTAGATTTCATCTTTGATCTTTCGTGCGTTAAAGTTTACTGTATAAATTTCATAGGAATAAACTAGTACAGTCCACGACTCTAAACATTTCCTTTCGAACCTCAGATTTCAAGTTCGTCACTTCCTTAAGGCTCAAATTTGTCAAGATGTTTAGAAAATGATTCTAACGTTTGACCTGAAAGTTTAACTTCAGCGGCCAGTAATCAAGGAATATTTTTCACAATCCCAAAGTTTTATCTCTAACTTTATAGCTACGTATTTTGTCTTGTTATTGAGCAATATATTCCGTGATATTCTGATAATTAAGATTTGTACATTGAACTTTTAAAATAAATAGTTCCTTATTTATTTGCTAATATATTCTGGAAATTCTAACTTCAGAGATTATATAGTAGTTATTAAGAGTCGTATTTCATGGTATCCTTTTTAAACTCCAATTTCAAGTTATCTCACGAATAAATAGCACCGAATAATTCACTTAATAACAGACCTGTGATATTTATACAAGGTTGTAAGTAATATTTTTATTTACGTAACGTGGTTTACGTCAAATTTTTCTAGATAAAGACACGTAACAAAATATCTTCCACGCTCAAGTGACGACTGAAAGACATTTGAAAAGACACTTCAGATAAGAGATGTTAATTGTGATGGCTTACGATTTCGACTAGAAGTGGGGAACTTAAATAATGCACAGCGTGAAAACACTTTGGATGTAAATGACACGTGTTTACAATATTTTATTTGCAGGACCTCAAAATAGAAAATTGTAAACGTATTACAATAAAGCAACTTTTTCTGAATACACTTGATAAGCGAGAAATGATTGTGCGGGTGATGTTGGACTAATAGGATGAATTTATTGATGACATATATATAGTGGGACTTTAAAACCTTTCTCTGGTTATTTCTAGTATATATTTTTATAAGTTTTAGATAATATATCATATTTATGATGGCTGATTATTTATAAAGACGTGAATATTAT
This sequence comes from Tachypleus tridentatus, assembly GCF_004210375.1. Taxonomy (NCBI): domain Eukaryota; kingdom Metazoa; phylum Arthropoda; class Merostomata; order Xiphosura; family Limulidae; genus Tachypleus; species Tachypleus tridentatus. The sequence goes on from NC_134826.1 coordinate 18,356,497, forward strand.
TTTAAGTCATATTACATATAAACAAACGCGTATTTGGTGGCTGAATATTATTGTTAACTTGTAGGAGAGCCTTGTCAGCTAATTGAGTGGCTGATATTGTTAACTCGCAGGAGAACCTTCTCAGCTAATAGGGTAGATGTATATTATTGTTAACTTTGCGTATTTCATGTGCCTCTTATTCTTCACGTATTGAATGAAAAAGATCCATTTTGGTCTTCGTACTGCGAGTGGATCGAACCCTCTTATGAGGTTTCTTTTGAGCTTCAATTCCATTCATCCTTACGACTGGGGCCATCATCACAGCTAAGTTTTTCATCTCGCTACCGTCTTTTAGCTGTTGGAAGCTGTTCGTTTCAAAGCCTTTTTTAAGGATTTATATCACTGGCGAGGACCAGCTTTTCTCTGCTAGCTCTTTCAGCAGGACTCGCCAGTTTAGTGCACACAGACACGCAGACGATAAGAACGAGACGCCATGATTCATATTCTGAAAACGAATCCACTCAAACAAAGTTGCGGCATTAGTACCCTCATAGAATACCTGATGGTGTTCTAGAAAACCGTGCTGATAGAAAACGGCTCGAAAAAACCATCTTCTTCAATAGTTAGTTGTTTTGTTCTTTGTTCCTGATTTCTATTTATAATGGACGGAAAAAATAAGTAGGAACAGTTATGCTACTTTAGGCTACGTAATACATCCTGCATTATTAATAATTCCCAATCACGTTTAATGCTTTGATGCAGGAAAACTGTGGAAGATACGAACAACAAATTAATTTCAAGATATCAGAAGACGTCACGATAAAACAAGCCAATAAAAAGTGTCATAAAAGTTTGAAAAAAAAGGGAAGTTCTGCGACCAAAATCAGGTTCGTTACACGTAAGTTTTACTTAGTTTTATAAGCTAACCGAACACAATAATTACCCGATTTACTGTTATTGTGAAGTTTTACATGTTTTCGTGTGCGTAGAGGTATAGCGTACTACCTACAATTAACATGATAATCTATGTAATTATCTCATTTATCTATAGGTAATATACCAACAAAAGTAATAACGGTTTGTCCTAGTCAGTATGTTTAGCAACAGATCAGAACCCAAACTACTTGTACTGTAAGCGTGAAACATGTAATTCAAACGTCAATAATCTATTTACTACTCAGAAATGTGGACTGTCTCCACGGAATTATCCAATTTAAACATCTCAATAGCCATCAGTTCTCCGGAACGAAAATCCTGGGATCAGTTGAATTTTAAGTACAGTTTGACGACAATAAAAAACAGGAATCTCAACTTTAACCATCTTGAAAATAAGAATATGGTTTATCGTCCATTTGTAGTCACGCATCTGTCACCAGGAAACTATTTACATTGGAAACTACGCATAGAAACTAACTATATAAATATAATCTTGAAGTGCTACATTTTTCTTCTATTATAGCGAGAAACTAAAACGTCTATTAATGAAACTCAATATACTTCATAACTATGCTCGAACTACTAACGTACTAACAACAATTTGGATTATTCTAAGTGACGTCAAAATCGTTTTGAAACTGCTACGTTTAAAAAGTTTTCTCTCTTATACACTCAAGTCATTGGAAAACTTTTATAATATTTAGAAATAGGCTCTAAATTAACAGCGAGTCTTATAAATGGAAGAGATATAAGTAAAAACATTTAACGAGCGTTCCTGAAATAACCCTTATTTTAAGATTGCAAGATTCTTCACAGCGATAGGTAAATAAATGTATAAAAGAACAGATAAGATGGATAAGGGTATATCCAAGCTACTTTTTGTAGTATTTTTAGAACTAAAATCGTTCAGCAGAGTTTTTCGAATCAGAATGTCGAGATGAAGGTAATACACGAGGGTCGAGTGACAGGAACAGAATGTTTTAGTATTCTATGAGGCTGGCCTTTATTTTGTCAAGACTGACAAACGGCTGAAATACTAATTTATAAATAATAAATCTTTGCGACAGACCTATAATTCATACTGTGATATGGAATTGTAGAATTTACCGCAGACATGTGACTTTAATGAACTAGTTTGATGACTTAACTCGATTAAAACTGCGATTCTGCTTCGAGATGAAGTAAACAGAGATTGAAATGTCAAAGCTTGACGACGGTGCAAAGATGTTGTCTCGTCTAAAACCGTCTTTGTCTTCACCACTCCCACAGCACCGGGAGCCGTCCTCTTCTAAGTGAACCTGTCTCATTTCGCTTAAGTTTGTGTTGTTGTTGTTTTAAAATTCATCCACAGGGAGTTAAAAAAGAACAACCTTGTAGGGAAAATAAAGCATTACATTATCATTCTGAATAGGCTATTTATCTCTGAAGTTATGCGCTTTGAACTGGCAAAGAGCATCTTGAATTCGTGTCCATAAATCAGCCGAATTTTCGTCTGACGAACATTCATTCTGATGCGTGAATATTATACGAAGTTCATGTAACAAAATTATTACAAGTACCAAAAAACATCAAGTTTTACACAGTTTCTTATAGAGCACTTCAGTTTTCACTGAGGGTGTAATGCTTTAAGATACTTGACGTTTTCCCTAAACACAGATTTTTAAGTTATTAGGTTTGACGAATAAAAGAAATTGTATATTTAAGACGCATAAACGTGGATGCTAATGTATTTTTATACACAATGTCTAACTGGCTTTAGAATTTTATAGATGCTAACGTATTTTTGTACATAATGTCTAACTGGTTTCAGAATGCTATAGATGCTAACGTATTTTTATACATAATATCTAACTGGCTTTAGAATGTTACAGATACTAGCATATTTTTGTACATAATGTCTAACTGGTTTCAGAATGTTATCGATACTAGCATATTTTTGTACATAATGTCTAACTGGTTTCAGAATGTTATCGATACTAGCATATTTTTGTACATAATGTCTAACTGGTTTCAGAATGTTACAGATGCTAACGTATTTTTGTACATAGTGTCTAACTGGTTTCAGAATGTTATTCGTTTTAAATACATTTTGATGTGTGACGCTTCCTAATTTTTTGAGAATATATAAATTCCACTTCTCTAACTATGTGTAAGTACATCCACATTCGTATGTACGCTCTTAAAATACTACACACATGTGAATGTTACACACAGTAACTGAAGTATCGCCAGTAGCAGCAGTAAAACGTATGTACCACAACAAGATTTTTCTTATATCGTTGTAGTTCAACATATTCCTGATTTTAGCGTCGTAAATCTAGTCATTCTAAGACAGTGGAGATATTTGCGTATACAAAATAGGTAAATAAACAACTATAATTATATCACATATATAACTTGTTAGCTGGTACAGAGGTTTGCAAGACATGAAAAACCAGTTAACTCGATGTGTACAGGTTTATTTTATGTTTCAAGTAATGTACTTCACTGACGCTCAATACTCACGTGCAGGAAATGGTATTTATTTATCTGCAAGAACATGAATTTCACACTTTGAAAATGAAATGTATGTCATATGATTGTTGATTCCAGTTTTGCATGACTTGCCTTTATTGTATTAATTACTTAGATAAGATAACATTGTGTTGACTTTCTGGTCTGCAGTTTCATACATTGGTTCGTGTTCGATAAGAAACTGCATTTTCTATTATTTCTTTTCGTAGAAATCTAAAATTATCCACGTGCACTCCTCCTATTGGGAGAAAACTGTCATGTTTTTTTTTTTTTTTCATAAGCCACGTGTTTACGTCAGTATTAAAATAATGTTCATGTTTTTAATTACCGTCATTGTAAACGGTAAAAGTGGATTTATTTGAATGTTACGTTCAAACGTTATATAGACTTTGAGGATGTCTTATACACATGACCTAAAATGCACATATGTGAAGCAAATTGGAGTTTTTTTTTTCCCGTCGTGCATTTCTCTTGCCATAACAGAATTTTTAGTGAACATCAACTTTGTAAATACACCTTTCGGAAAGCTTGTCTTGAATCATGTAATAACCAATTCGCGTTTAGATTGAATAAATTAAACGGTATTATGCGAGGTCGTAAGACAATAATATATATTAGGATTGTTTAAGTTAAATTATCTCTGAAGTAATTTTACTTCTGATAGTAATTAATGATATTAAAAACTACGTAAGGAAAGCTACGCTTTTCATTGAGATAGCTTGAAGATTGTATCAACCAGCCCACGTTTACGTTTCGTGCGAGTAAGTTCATAATAACAAACATAAAACGTCTTAGAAACACATAGTTTAAAGTTATTCTTAGAAAGCGTTTGTTGAAGTAAAGAAATACAACCAATTTAATATAGCTAGCAATGTATGAAGTATTCATGTTTTAATGTTTTTCATTGATAAATTTATATAAGTTTGTTTTAAATTCACCGACAATGTATAACAATATGATCTTTGTTACGTTTCGAAACACAATATGCATTAAACAATGAGACCCTGCCCAGCCTAGCTGTTGTTTGTTATTAGACATGAAACTACAAAAAGGATTTCTCGGCTCTGCCTATCACGGGTATTGAAACCCGGTTTCTAATGGTATAAGTCCGCAGGAGAAATACATCCTAACTAGATTTTAAATATGGCTTGCATACCTTTTATAAATTGTAAATAATTTGAATAATTTAAGATCCTTTCTTTACTTTAAATCAGCTACAACACACGCTGAGAATAGATATATTTTTAATCGATGCAGAATTGGTTAACGTTGATGATTTAGGCTTGCGCATATAAAATAACAATGGATGATAGGCAATGAGAAGTAAACAATACCAGGTGTTAAGATTGTTTGAGGAATGTTTTTCTTACTTGAGATTGACTCAATACCAGGTGTTAAGATTGTTTGAGGAATGTTTTTCTTACTTGAGATTGACTCAATACCAGGTGTTAAGATTGTTTGAGGAATGTTTTTCTTACTTGAGATTGACTCAATACCAGGTGTTAAGATTGTTTGAGGAATGTTTTTCTTACTTGAGATTGACTCAATACCAGGTGTTAAGATTGTTTGAGGAATGTTTTTCTTACTTAAGATTGACTCTCCGGTATTGTTTAATGTTTCATTGAGCGCCTAAAAGGATTTGCATGTGGTATCGTAAGCTCGCAAACAGTTCTAAAAATGTTAACCAATTCTACAGTTATATTTATTTAACGTTTGAGAAGAATTTATATATTCTATATTCCATTATGAAAAGCTTGTGAAATGTATGCGCATGTATTCATAATAGTTCACTGCGGTTTAGAGCTTGAAATATAAATATATTTATATTAACATTTTGAAATGAATTATGTATTCTATATTCTATTATGAACAGCTTACCTAATATATGAACATATGTTCATAACGGTGTACTGCGGTTTGAAACGTGAAATATGGATACGTCTTATTTATAGACAAAAGTGTTCATATTTTAGAAGGAGTTATATATTCCATATTCCATTACGAACAGCTTACAGAATGTATTCACAACGGTGCACTACGGTTAAAAGCTCGATATAAATATCTTTATTGGTATAAACATTCACGGTTGGTAAAACCACGCATCATTCAATGATAAATCTTACAAAGGCTTAAATTTACCTGGAAAAGTTTAAATTTATGAGATGGTTTTTCGTAGATGCTGAAAGATATAGTCATATATTTTTTTCTCCACTATTCCCTGTTTCCCAACCTAACGCCGTCGTCTCTGTCGACTTACTTTAACGTATAGTAGATCCGTTATGCATCCGTGCGTTTTCTTTATACAGTTCCTTATACAAATACACACACTGCGATTTCAAAAACCCGCGGATGGTATAACCTTCTATTGTATCGGTGCCACGTTCCAGTGGCACAAGTGAAATACGTTAAGCAGAGTGTGATGTGTTCTGGCTCTATTGGAGAGCAGCCATAACTTAACCATTGTTATAAATCTTGCAAGGATAGAGGTGTACCTTCTGAGTTAGTACAAATCTTGCAGCGTTTGGCGGAATCTATGGTGAACCCTGCACAAACTAATCCACTTTTCTAGACGGGGATTATACGTATATGTTCCACGATTCTGGTTATTGATTTCACTCGACGTTATTAGAAACTCGCCTAGTGCTCTCTCTTCCTCTTCGTCTAAGAATTTATAGCAGTAGGCATGTGGAATTATACTCAGAACACAGGTGTCAGAGACTCGCTTTAATTTACGCCTCAAACGGCCGGTAATTCATCAAATAATAAAATATGTTGCTTACCATCGAAATGTCATCCGATTCTCTGCAGCTTCTAGTTTCCAACGATAATACCAGTAAAACTTCATCCTTGAAGAGTAGTAAGAACATAAAAAAAAAAGTTACCGTCTGTGTGACCCAGCATGTCCGAGACTGGACTGAACAAACAGCGCCGACGGGAAGAAGAGAAAGACTTCGGGATTGAGTTGGACATTTCCTATCAAAAGTTTATACTTTGAACAAACTTGCTACAATACCGCTTGGACAATTGTGCTGTGAAACCAGTTTATCTCGAATGAAGTTAAAAGCAATCAGGACTATTCAATTAGATCTTTCACTTTCTGTAATAATAATAATAAGGTTTCAACAACTGACGTCAGTTGTGAGTTGATAAAATATCGTTACAGTAACAAAGGGTCAATATTCAAAATCGAATTTTGTTTAAAATGGAAACATATTAAATGGAAGAAACGAAACGCAAATACGAAACGGTGATATAGAAATCTTTAATAAAAATACAACTTTTTTATACAAGATTAAACGAAGGCTGGGTTCATCCGATTAATGTACGTATGTCATTAATACGTCAGAAAAAACAAACAATATTAACTGTCGTTTTCCATAAGTATTGTATTTAGCTCATGCGGTATAGTATAACACAGTAATCTGACTTGTGATTACATAACTCTGTGTAAACGTAATGTATTTTCTTAAATAAGTGGGGCTTGGCACAACCTGGTGGTTAGGGTGCTCAGCTCGTAATAAGCAGGTCACGGGCTCGAATCTCGTCAACAAACATGCTAATTCTTACAGACGTTAAAAATGTGACGGCCAATACCAATTTTTGTGAGCAAAGAGTAGCCCAAGAGTTGGCGGTGGGTGGTGTTGACTAGCTACCTTCCCTCTAGATTGTAATTTCTAAATTAGGAATGGCTAGCTCAAAAATCCCTCGAGCAAATCAACAAAACAAACAAAGAAATGTTAATGACACTAAATAAAGGTAAGGTTTCACTGTTCCACCCTTCTAAAGCTTTACTGAACCCATTTCTAGATTAAATTTCGATCCTAACACAACGACAACTATGAAGTCTCACTCTTTAAAAATTAAACAAAACATCTATATTAAACCTGTATAATATATTTTTATCTCTGGATATTTGTAAATTTGTACATATTATGATGAGTAGCATACCAGTTAAGTTTCTTCCACTAGAATATAATCGTCAGAAGCTATAAATTTATAAATTATTGCTACTCACGGTTTTATGATAAGTAACATTTCCTGGGTACTAAGTTATGATGAGACAGGAAAACTCGACAAAAACAGACGGTCATTCCAAAAAGAGAGGATTGCACATCACAGTCTACAAATATAGAATGTGTTTCGAAATCAAGGCACGAACCAAGATCTCAACATATTGAAAACACGGTACGAAAACGAGTGTGAATCCATGATAGAGATTTTAACTACATTGTTCCTAATTCGAGATATTCATTTGCCTCTAAATTACAGTTTTTTGGAAGACCTTATCATCCCATCTCGTCCTACGTTTTAGCCTACAGAGTTCAAAACCACACCCAACAAGACAATAAAATTTTAGGGCCTCGTTGCCTTGACGACTTACTTCACTTGTCAGTCTAGAGCACGAGGGAAGCTCGGACAAAAGGTCAGTCGCTTCTAGATCAAAGTGATTGCATCACTGAGAAAGATAAGGTAGGTTCTTTTTTTTAACACCGAGTCAAAAGACATTTATTTGAAGCAGACGTTTCGACTCGGGTTAAACACATTATGCACTTTGTACCGAGAATTTACAGAACCAAAGAACTAAGACGAGATGTTACAACAGTGATCCAGTCAGTACAGCAGAAATATTATCTGAGGTTCACTTCGATGACGAAGGTTGAAGTGTCGTCTTCGTTCTAGTTCCTGGAAAAGATAAACAAAGTGCTTTAGTTAACATTTAAACATGTTTGATTTTAGAATTTATTTACATGGTAAATGGTAGAGAAAATCCCTTAACAAGTAATTATTAATATATATTAATTATATTACAGATCAAAAGCATTTGTGATGACGAGAAACCTATTTGAAGTAAAAATGTATCTCAAGACGGCTGATATGGGTATATCTCAAGACGGCTGATATGGGCATTAAAACGTTTATTAAAGTTAAACTGAAGATGACCTAAAAAGGTCGAAATGTTGTTCTCTACTTTATTTTAATAAAAGTTTCAATACCTACACCAACCGTCTTGAGATACGGATGAACCTATTTCAAACCTTTTTATCGTTGTGTTAGGTTCTGTTATACCATTGTCTTAATCACTGTAAAATAAATCTCTTCAACCAACGGTCTTGTTGTAAAAAGAATGAACAACTAGCGAATTATGAATAACAATTAGAATCGTAATTAAGTTGAATTAATAAGAATCGTCGACCTTGACGTCCAATATTTATATATTAAACATGTTTTTTGTCAGAATATAACGAAGTGTTGACATTCATAACAGTATATCATACATGAGCGTATTATTAATATAATAATATAATCTATTGTCACATTATACACATACTAATTTAGCAGTGTAAGACTAGAGGGAAGGCAGCTAGTCATCACCACCCACCGCCAACTCTTGGGATACTCTTTTATCAACGAATAGTGGAATTGACCGTAACATTATAACACCTTCATGGCTGAAAGGGCCAGCATGTTTGGTGTGACGGGGATTTGAGCCAGCGACCCTCAGATTACGAGTAGAGTGCCTAAACCACGTGGCCATGCCAGGGCCAATTATGGGAGTGATGGTTAAACTACTCTTTTTAAATCTCAGTGTAGGCAACTCTTAATGCATCTTATAAATGTTACATAAAATCAAAGTGCTCTGAGAGTAAAACTGTATTAGAATTTTCTTGTTCAATTAACTGAAAGCTGCCTTATATTTTTGACTCACGTGTGTGTATTTTACTCGGTTTTGTTTACCTAGAGTTGTGAATTTACAGAAGGAAACGTCATTAACTGAGTGTGTTTATTTTCACGAGTTTTATTTGCTTACAATTGTGAATTTACTTTGGAAAACGTTACTAACTTTCTTGAAAACAATATTTTGTATTCATAACATATATTCGTTCTTCTAATTTAATAAACATTATGCCAACAACTCGCCATTAAATCTTTTATAACACTCGTGTATTTAGACGCTATAGAACCGTTTTTTGGGTTTAGAATAGTCATCAAAAATATTTAAAATAAATGCTCGGTTTACGGAATTTTCATCATAGCATCTGTAACGATTGTTTGAAAACATGCGTAAGAAACGGCCGACGCTTAACCAAGTAGCAAACATATGTCATCAAATAAATAAACACATTTACTGTTTCCTTCATCACGATTATATTACAAAATTTACATTTTTGTTTTTTTAAATCTTGTTGGAAGATAATAGTTCTTATTACTCATTTACTAAACCAAAGACTAGATCTTGTAGAACCTCACGACCTCGGTAATGCTCAGTATCCTATCCAATCATTTATCTGAAAACATTTTGATTTTAAAGTTTGATTTGTATAGAATTTCGCTCAAAACTATATGAGGGCTATCTGCGCTAGCCGTCCCTAATTTAGCAGTGTACAACTAGAAGGAAGGCAGCTAGTCATCACCACCCACCGCCAACTCTTGGGCTACTCTTTTACCAACGAAGAGTGGGATTGACCGTCACATTATAATGTCCTCACGGCTGAGAGGGCGAGCATGTTTGGTGCGACGGGGATTCGAACCCGCGACCCTCGGATTACGAGTCGAGTGCTTTAACCACCTGACCATGCCAGAGCCTTAATGTTTAGTGTCGATAGTTATTATTCTACGTGTCTGCTTCGAGAGATGATGTATGGTTTTATAATCACGTAGGGGAAAAAAAAAAACACGAACAAACTAAGTAGCTTCAAATTTCATGTTACTTAAATAATTGGAAGTGTAAATAGTATGTGAGATGATATAATATTTAAACAGTTTGTACAAGTGATGTTCGGCATGCGATTTGTCCTAAATGTTTTATTGGGATTTTTTACGAACACACACGCACATATATATAAACGTCTCTATTTGTAGATTATTCTAGCTGTAGAAATTTAAGTAAATTCTATTAATTAATTTTAGTTTATAAATTCATCCATGACTACTCGTTTTCAAACAGAAGCGATATTGGTGAAAATAATAAACAAAAACAACTGTGTGTTAAGTATTATTATTTTCGTCTGGTTCAAATACAAAGTAATAATTACGGTAACAACAATGTCCCAAATATTATATAACAATATTATTCATATTGTATAACAATATCCTCAATATTATATAACAATATCCCTAATTGTTAATTATCATGTTTGTGATAACGCCCTATTTGCTTATGCTTTGGATTATCTAACTGCTAAGCGGTTGTTAAAAAACTCTACTCTTCAGAGTAGAGATCTGTGTTTTAAATTTCTAATTTTTATTCAGAATTGCACAACACGTACCGACATTTTTATTTCTTTAACAAGCGTTTTTTGGTAACGTTTTATCGCCCGTAACACCAATTTAGTACTAAATAAAGTCAGTTATAACTACGTTATTGTAAATAAGTACAATAATAATTTTGTACATAGTGTTATTTATACTGGATTTAAAAAAATAAAATTTATTTTCAACGTAAGCTCCTAATTACGAGCAACTTCTGATTAAAGCAAGACTTCTATATAGATCAGAATTTAAAAAAACACAACTTCTGATTAAAGCAAGACTTCTACATAGATCAGAATTTAAAAAACACAACTTATGATTAAAGCAAGACTTCTACATAGATCAGAATTTAAAAAACACAACTTCTGATTAAAGCAAGACCTCCCATAGATCAGAATTTAAAAAAACACAACTTCTGATTAAAGCAAGACTTCTACATAGATCAGAATTTAAAAACACAACTTCTGATTAAAGCAAGACCTCCACATAGATCAGAATTTAAAAAAACACAACTTCTGATTAAAGCAAGACTCTACATAGATCAGAATTTAAAAAAACACAACAAAAACTTAGTGAATAATGTAGTTAATTTAATACACCAGTCCAACTAGCGATGATTAAAACCATGAAACTAAATCTCAAAAGGATTAGAACACATTAGGTCATCAGTTTATAACCACCTCAATCATATCCTTCACAGTTTGGCCAAATTAGGATATTTAGATTAGTTTTAAAAGTGCATATAAGCTAACAATGCTAACTAACCCTCGGAGTGAATAATAACACTATATATATTTAACTAGCGATAATTAGGAATAACATCGATTAGGGATCGGAGTGAATAATAATATATATATATATTTAATTAGCGATAATTAGGAATAACATCGGTTAGGGATCGGAGTGAATAATAATATATATATATTTAACTAGCGATAATTAGGAATAACATAGGTTGGGATCAAATATCAAAGTCTGAGCAATATTTTTTGTTCAAAGAGAAAGGTGAAACAAAGCATTGTTCGTTTTAAGCTTTGACCTGTCATTATTTCACATTTTACTAATTGAAATAATTGAGCATTAAGTAATTATAATGAAAATCAAATAAACAGCTTGTGTTTCGTGATAAAATATTAATCTGAAATCATGAAGGTTAGTCTTTAGTTTTATATAAATTATAGATCTAATTCAGTTAATCCGTTTGTTAAATGTTAGCACAAAGCTACACGATGAGTTATTTATGTCGAATTTCTAGCTTTTTAAGCTCGCAAACACACTGCTGTGTCACTAGGTGCAATTCATTTAATATTAAATCAAAAGTGTTTGTTTGAAATTAGGCACAAAGCTACACAATGGGCTATCTGTGCTCTGTCCACCACGACTATCGAAACCCGGTTGTCAGCGGTGTGAGTCCGCAGATATAATACCGCTGTGCCATTGGTGGATAATCAAAAGTGACAAACAAAACTAAACATGGTTTCATAAAATGTACATTTTTCTCATGAAAAAATAACTTCTCACACTTTCGATGTTGAAATTAATAGAAAATTTCTTTGAAAATTAATATAGAGAAGAAATATGAGAAGTAAAAATTTTTTTTTTTTCGTTATTTGTCAGATTGACGTTTGTACTGAAATCATTTACTATCGTATTACATCTGAGAAACGTTTGTACTGGAATCATTTACTATCGTATTACATCTGAGAAACGTTGTAGATGAGCAACTTAAAACACATCTTATAATTCTGATAACGCAACGTTTATCTTACAGTTCTATTACATTCTGATAATGCTACGTTTATATTACAGTTCTATTACATTCTGATAATGCTACGTTTATATTACAGTTCTCTTGAATTCTGATAATGCAACGTTTGTCTTACAGTTCTATTAAAATCTGATAATGCAACGTTTATATTACAGTTCTATTGAATTCTGATAATGCAACGTTTATATTACAGTTCTATTGAATTCTGATAATGCAACGTTTATATTAAAGTTCTATTGAATTCTGATAATGCAACGTTTATATTACAGTTTTCTTGAATTCTGATAATGCAACGTTTATGTTACAGTTCTATTACATTCTGATAACGCAACGTTTATATTACAGTTCTATTACATTCTGATAACGCAACGTTTATGTTACAGTTCTATTACATTCTGATAATGCTACGTTTATATCTTATTCTTCTGGTATTTTGGAATATCCGTGTTCAGTATTAAAACAATCTCAAACAAATGTCTAAACTTTTTTTTGGGGGGTCACCTTTTGAAAACATTTCCGGCTGTGACAACCCACTCTCCCCAACCCCCACACACATAAACAGTGACAGTAAATTACTGTACGTACTCTAAAATATTCGTTATTGCAATACTTTTTATGATCTCACAACCTCTCTCGCGATAGGAGTCCTACGACCCCTTTGGGGGTCAAGACCCCAGTTTGAGAAACGCTGGTGTAAACTATCAGCATAAATATTCATCTTTTCTCACATGTTCCAAACCCTCTGATGTTTACCATCTGTTTGTCTACATTAATTCTAGTTAAATTTTTGAAAACAAATCCATTTGAAACTAATTCTTATAAACAAATATTGTGTAGGATTCTCGAAACCAAAATAGAACTTAAGTGAATTATGCTTCCAATATATCCAACGAATTTTGTTTTGGTTTTACCCAAAACCATTCAATCGATTTTTAAAGTTCTGAATAAGATAAGGAAGTCTATTGCTAACGAAACAAAAGACTTAACTGAACACGACACATATTGACAGACGCAAAAATGTACATGGCAAAAAACAAACAAACTCGGTTGATCAGAGCTGGATCAGAGAACTCATAACGCTCAACTTCAGGTTTCGATACTCATTTATAGCCCATTTTGCAGCTTTACGGACAAAAATGAAGAAAGATATGAGAACTCAAATGGATTCTTTGACGTCGAAGACTTAATAATAATCTCTTATTATTTCACACATTTGTATGACATAGAGATATGTATGGTATATTTGGCTGCAACCACTACTTGACGTTATATTTAACCACTTGGAATGGCCCGCTTTGGAGATTTTGGGAAATATTTTATTCGACACACAACTTAGGCCCAGCATGGCCAGGTGGTTAAGGCTCTCGACTCATAATCTGATGATCGCGGGTTCGAATCCCCGTCACACCAAACATGCTCGCCCTTTCAGCCGTGGAGGCGTTATAATGTCAGTTTAATCCCGCTATTCATTGGTAAAAGAGTAGCCCTAGAGTTGGTGGTGGGTGGTGATGACTAGCTGCCTTTTCTCTAGTCTTACACTGATAAATTAGGGACGGCTAGCGCAGATAGCCCTCATGTACCTTTGCGCAAATTTTAAAAACAAACAAATATCATATAAACGTCAAACCCATAACACATATTTTAAAATTTTACCTTTTTTTGTGTGTGTGTGATTTAAACTTCAAACAATCTCTACAGATTGTAGATTTTGTTTTTAGTTCATCCCTCGATGGTAGTTTAATGTCAACAGAGTTTTCTCTAACTCCACCGTGTTACTTATGGCAGATAATGGCAGACTGGATGGATGGTAGTTTAATGTCAACAGAGTTTTCTCTAACTCCACCGTGTTACTTATGGCAGATAATGGCAGACTGGATGGATGGTAGTTTAATGTCAACAGAGTTTTCTCTAACTACCGTTTAATGGCAGATAATGGCAGACTGGATGGATGGTAGTTTAATGTCAACAGAGTTTTCTCTAACTCCACCGTGTTACTTGTGGCAGATAATGGCAGACTGGAAACAAAATGTACATGTTATAGAATTCAATATATATAAATCGATGTTTCTAACACTCTTGTATAAAAAGTTCGACTATAGTTAAATAAACCCTCAAAATAATCCAATTTTATCATTAAGAACGTTATATAACTATAATATTTTAACGTATTGGAGTTTTGTTCATAACAAAACAGTGTTAATTTTACAACACAAAACAGTGTTAATTTTGTGTATTTACAATTGTTATTTCTGTGTTCCAAAGCTATATTTAAAGGAAGTATTGATGAAAAACTGATTATGAAATATACGGAAACAATGTTACAACAACTAAGGTTTCAAGGAAGCCGTTTTTAACACAATATTCTGACAATTTCCAAATACTACATTTATGTATTTTTTAACTGACGTAGTTAATTTTTAAAATGTTTTCAAACAGAGTTATCTGGTTGCAAGTTCTTTATTTATAGTACTTACAAAAGCTAAGTGTACTTTTTATAACATCAATACATGTTCTAAATCGGAATATATATATATATTAAAGTATGTAATATATGTTTATCAGTTTAATTACAAATATATATATATATATGTGTTAAATTTAAAATATGTAAACAAACTGGAATATGTTTTATTTGTGGCATAGCAATATAATGGTTTTTTTTTTTAATTGATATAAATACAATATACTATGTACTATGATACAACAACTACAAACAATAACACTAGCAAGGCACCTTCAAGACAACGCGATTTATTGTAAATGCACAAATCTTTTCCATTATACCCATCCTTAAAAGCTTCCATTTATTAAGCTGGTTTCATCTGGTACAAAAATATTATATATTTTTTTAGTCTAAAATGTTTTTTTATGACTTAAAAGTGTCGTTATTTTTCTACCATAAGTTAAGCCTTGTGTTAAAATACAAGCTGCCAGTTAAGCCTTATGTTAAGATACAAGGTTCCAGTGTCTCACTTTGGTCACCATATTTGTTTGCTCGAGAAAACATCTGTTGGTTGAGACAAGTTTTGTCTTCAAGTCGTCCGTCTTACAGCTATTCATCTTCAAACGTAAAGATGTCAGTGTCATTAGGAAAGGACATGGAATGAAAAATGCTGAAAAAAGATGCAACATGAGCCATGTACTTCGTGCGGGTGTCGTACAAGAATTCTTGTTCAGAAAACATGAAAGTAAAACTCACAAACTTCGTGATGGAACTCAGCACAGCTGGCTTACAAAACTGCTCAACGGTTCATTACCTGAGTTCATCCATTTTTCTTCATCAGCTGAAGTATTATTAATCGCTCTGATGCCAATTTGTAGCTAAAAATAACATTAGTCGTTTATTGTTTGTGCACCAGTTCATAAAATTCAACTCGTAACTGAACAAACTCTTTCTCAGGAATGCAAACAATAATTAAAAATATCCAATGTCAACATAATAATGTATTCGCTATCATTGTAGCACTGGAACAGAAACGACAATGTTAACACAACAATAATAATTATGTATACACTATCCTTGAAGACTAGAATGGAAATAACAGTGTTAAAATAACAATAACGTATCCACTATCCTTGAAGACTAGAAAAGAAACAACAATTTTAAAATAACAGTAACGTATCCACTATCCCTGTATAATTGGAATAGAAACAACAAAGTTAGAATATCAATAATAATAACAAGTATACATTATTATTGTAGCACTAGCAGAACAGAAACATATTAAAATGTTGATAACAATCACGTATTCTGTATCTCTGTAGCATTTATTTTTTAAACATAAATAACGTACTTGAAAATAAATGATTAAGTAAAATTAATAATTTCTTTCACCCGAGAAATATTTTCAACTGAATCAAGCAGTTCCGTTTTACAGAGATATTGCGAGTAAATTGATGATACATTCAAGAAGTAACAAATCATTCATATAAACATCTTTCGGTCAGCAACGTTTTCCGGGTAAGATATCACAGCCTTT
The DNA here is from genome assembly GCF_004210375.1 of Tachypleus tridentatus. Classification (NCBI taxonomy): domain Eukaryota; kingdom Metazoa; phylum Arthropoda; class Merostomata; order Xiphosura; family Limulidae; genus Tachypleus; species Tachypleus tridentatus. Next base: position 18,372,925 of record NC_134826.1, read on the forward strand.
GCCTATGTATTCACAAAAAAAATGTTCTTTATACCGATATCGTATTAAGGTTATGTTACATAAGAATATTACTAAAGGATAGTACCCATTAAAATGTCAAATTACTCTGGTTAGCTATTGGATTTTCTTACCATAACTAATTCTACTTTGTAGATTAAAGAAATATAATTTCCATATTAACTTATCAGATTGGTGGATAAGCTAGTTTAAAATAGTGAGTGTATCAGATAAATACATCTGTTTTACTTTACGTTGTAAGATTTATATGTATTTGTGTATGAGATTACGCTAATCTCTTCATATAGTTGTTTAAAATAAATTTTTTAACAGTTCAATGATATGCGTTGGTTTGATTTGCCGCATAAAAGACATCTGTTTAATATTCATTTGTTTAGAAACAGACAAGAAAATATAAAATTCAGTGTTTTTGTGAACAATCATCTACTAGATAAAAAACACGCGATATGTTATCATACGCTTAAAACTTTAAAGAAAAGCATTTCATATATTAAATGTTATTTATTACATTAAATTAATAACACGAAGAAAAAAAAAGCCCAAGGGTCATATACGATATACAAGTGTTTTTCCATTAAGAATTAATCATAAGAATATTGTATTTGGATATGTTTGGGTTTCGTCCTCCTAACACATATCGATCCGATAAAATGCTTAAGACGTTACATGTTCGAGCTTTCGGTCAAGTCATTTGGGTGATGTATGACAGTATAATATCACATCACCTGCAGTGTCATCTCACGTATTTAAATATAGGGGACAGAAAACACTGGAGATGAATAGACACTATTGTCAGAGATAGAAACGGTTTCGAACAAATTGCGTCGTTTGATTTAATTTGTCGAAGAAAAGCCCATCTTTGTACTTCCTTATTCTATCAGATCAGCTAAAAGTACCCAATAATCTATTTACCGAACATCAACACACTCATAACTGTTGCCGTAAAAGTCCCAAACGATACGCTAACGTTAGCTGAAGCAAGGAAAGAAGCGATTGTTGTGAACCTCCGCGACAGTTTGTACTTCAGTAATGGCGGAGCCTCGACGTGTTGAATCTGATTGGTGATTGGCCACTACCAGAGAGGAGGGAATCTCGGCCGACATATTCAAGAAAAAGACAAATTCCGCCTCCAACAAAAATTTTAACCTAAATTAATTAAATAATTTTGCGATTTGTTTCTTTACCTTAAACTTTATGAAGTGTCTGATATAATATTTCCTACCCTTAGAGCTCTAAATAAAAATGAACAAACAAGGTAAACCTCGTTAATAACTCTTACTTTAGTACTCCATTAAGTGTCTTGTAAAATGTCATCTCTAGAAACAAATAAATACAAATATCACTGTTTTCAATATAAGAAATATATTATAAAAATGTACCAGTGTTTAGTTTCAAATTTTTATCAAGATTTTATGCCTTTAAAAAAGTCAGAACTTAATTAACGTGAAATTAAAGAAAAAAATACTTGTTTTTGGTGACAAAATTAAGTTAAAACCGTTTAACACGTATCAGGAAAATATTCACCTTAGTAATTACCAATTATTCGCCATTATATCCTTGTTTCTCACCGACATCGACTAAGTTTTTTTCCTTCTGATGAACTCGGTTTGTCCGGACCTATTTTAATGGGATTTGATGGGCTAAAAAATATTTTTGTGGCTAAATGTTCATAAGTAAATAACATTACTTCTTCATAGGAAATTCTAGAAACTCTGATGGCTTCAACATTTTGAGTGATTCAAATTGTTCTTACGTAATATTTCAGAATTATCAGGAGTTTTTTGTTTATCTTACAACTCTTTTCTCAGGCTCATTCTCCTGTCAAAAAACGACTCAGATGTGAAATTTTATTTCGATAAAATCAATTAATAAAATGAACTGATCGAACAAAAACGTCTGCAGATATATATTCGTGCGCACGTGTGTGTGTGTGTGTGTGTGTGAAACTGAATCAGCGGTAGAGGGATCCAGTCAGAGGTTTGCTATTTCGTCGGCAGTAAATTCTTTGGTGGACTTTTACGACCGTTTTGTATCGCGCTCCCGTCGTTTTACTATTACAACGTCAAAGGCTGTTACCAATTCATAAACCTCTCAAAAGGTGGTAGCAAGGTGACAAACCCTACCTGTATACAGAAGGAAAAGACTATTGCACTTAAATGTTTTAGTTGTTTTTTTTTTTCTTGTCCCTAGCTACTTCACCATACATTAGGAATTATATTACATCATTAATACGTATATAAAAATAAAGTTAGATCACTTGAGCCCATTGTCTAAGGAACCGGTTTAAAGTTTACAGTGCTATAAATCGTATATATGAAGTCAAACTTTATTATCTTATATTCTTATAGACTTACAAAAGCGTACATATCAATTTTATCAACTATATTTACATAATGAATGACACGGTTCCTAATAAACCAATAATAGCTTCCATAAAAATATAACATACGCAAAATTCAACCAATCACTTTAGACAATGAAATCTCTAACATGATCATAATAGCCAATGCCGACGTTTTTACTGTATACATTGAAAGAGTTCACCGAATATTTCTGATTGGCTGATATTTGTTCGCGAACTTTTTATATTAATTCACTTCCCTTTGATTGGAATATATCGTTAGAAAGGATAGGACGTTAGTATTATAACAGTGAAACATGTGTGTACATGTTCCGTATTTTTCTAATAATTTTCAACCAAAAGTACGGTTTCCTTTTTCATGTTGGAGGTGGGGGGGGTTCAGAAAGTTTGCTGTAGTAACTAAAGATATTGAACTGGTGGAGTGGGTGATTTCTGTGGTACTGATATATGAATGAGTTTATGTATTGAATGTCTTGCAATATTATGAAACATTACACAGTTATAAGCTTTCTACAGCTTGGCTTGTGAATTGTGTTATTGATATGGTCTCCACGAGAGAGTTTATTCTGTAGAGTTCCATTTACTATAGACCCTTAATTTTACGCAAGACAGACTCACTACACACTTCGAGCACGTATTCTCCACTGGCTTGCCTATGATTAAGTTCTTTGACAACGGAGCATCGAAATTCCAGTCATGAAAGTCCGATGACATCGGTTTCCTATTGGAATTTAGCGATCCGTCCAGCATCTACATGCAGGAGAGATTCTGTAATCCTAGTTCTTTAAAGCATCACCAGTCACTTTGTGAAGTGGGCTTGTCTGCCGAGCACGTCGGATTAACGTTTCTCTACTGGTTTGCCACACAGTACGTCCTTAGACGTTATAGTCTCTATCAACGAAAGCTTTTTTTTTTTTGGGGAAATATTGAAACATTTAGATAAGATTATCAAACAAAAAACAAAACTGACAATATTAAAGAAAACAAAGAAGAAAGAGGATGGAAAGAAAAAAAACGGCACTAAGCCAAGACCCCGCCCTATGGGACAGCAACGCCTCCAACGACGTCAAAGAGGAATTGTATTAACACGGATTGGTGGGACTGCGAGCAGCTAGAACCCAGAAGGTCCATCCTACCGATGAGAGCTTTCTCAGTGTTTGGACAAGGTTCTATGAAAGGTAACTTTCTTTCTCATTACACATCAAAATCTTCTAATGGAACATATGCCCCATAATCAGTTTTGGTTCGTAGAAAATGCATTTATTTACAATTCTTTTTGTTGTTTTTTTTTATTTAATTGTCTAATATTTTTTTCTTACGTGAACGATAAAGGAAGAAACAAAAAAACCCTGAAAAAAAACAAACAAAACAAACTCACAAGAAATTATTGGTTGTAAATATAGTTTAAAGTTTTTACAATTTAAACTAGGCTTAAAGTGCTATTAAGCTCGTTTAATACCACTTTAATATATTGTTCTCTGCTAGATTACGTAACAACCATAGAAAACAATGCTATAAAATAATAGAGTTTTTATTGTCTTACCATAAAACATGAATGGGAGGATTCGGGGCAAACTGATGTGGACTGGGTGGTCCTTTTTTTTTTTTCAGGTGGAGCGTCTCTCACTGGCTGATTTAGTGACTGAAAAGAAGTTTTAGGTCATCACCAGGTCATTTGACCAATCTCTGAGGCAGGAGAATTACGACACAGCCGCTCCTTCGGTTCAGCCAGGTAAGTAGCCTTTGTTCTTGCTTTTAAATTTCTTTTATAGAGTAGTTAAATTACCGCAAGATTGCTGCGTAAAACCAACAACATGGGTTTTGAGGGGGTTTCAATTACTCTGTTAATGTCTTTCATTCTCTGATCTTGTCCACTACTTAACAGTTTCAAACATAACACTTGAAAAAAAAACTTAATGGTCATATAGTCTAGAAATATATATCATTACGTGTCACCGTCTATATATAAGCATGGCTGCTTTGTGTTAGATACATAAAGCAGTTGGATAGAGAAGAGATAATGGTCGACTGATAGCATCATCAACTGCCCCTTACGTGAACCGTGTTGACATGACAGATGACTCCTTTTGACTAAAGGTCTTATTGAGCGAACAAATGATGATCTAATAAAATTCAGATTTTTTTTCATTCTAAAATTATAACAGTAATAATTCGATGTTTTGTGTTTGCATTCATCTATAACACTGAGTCTCGATCGAATGAATCATGTTATTAAAATTATTCCCGTCGTAAAATAATATTCGCGCAGTATCAAATTTCAACGTCGGTAGCTTTTGATGAATGAGCGTTATTAAAGTACGTGAAAAACACTCGTAGAAAGAATGTTATTCACGGCCATTCTCTGTTTGTCAACGTGAAATGGATGTTATAAAAGATACTCTATTGTCAGACACGTCTTGTGAACACGCACCTGTCTGGGCTAGCGGAACGTTGTTTCACAATAAGGAATTGTTTTCGCCGATAACAGCTTTTTGAAAAACATACTGACATAAATTTCACACTTGTTTTAAACTCTATGTTCTAACATAGTTTGGACAGTTGTTTGGTCTTTTCACGCATTTGTCGTTGGTTCTGAATGATTGGAACAAAAAAACATTGTTTGTGGATCTACTTATAACAGTACAGAATTTGTATCACACCCACATAAGTTCTAACTCTGAAGACCACGATGGGTAGAAATATCTAACAAGGCAGTTTAAAAAAACTGTTGTGACCTGCCAAATGGGACATATATTTCTAAAAGCAGTTTTACAATAGTAATAAACAGTATTGGAAACAGCATAAATTAACGACAAAACAACAAGACCAATAACTACGAACATATATTTCGTTTTGTATTAATTTAATATTATATCCCGTTGATCACGTTTAAAATTGACACACATACATCAGTGTTTTCTTTCTAAACGATGGACGAAAGAAAAGCCTCTTTTACGTCACCCATTAATAGAAGTAAATCGAAACGGAAATTAGTTATAATTTTTTTGTTCTTAAGTAACAATGCAAACCGTTTAAAAACCAGCAAATGACAAACTTTCGACTCAGTGAATCACAAACGTGAGAATATTTAAATCAGATATAAGTGGAATAGAAAAACTTAACTATGAGCGTGTAATTTTAGAAGCCATTTTGCACGCCATAAACACTACCACAAAAAGCCGTTACATCGTCGTAAACATAACCTAACGTGCTATAGTAAATCCCATAAACTAAGCTCCCCACAAAGTTACGGCAGATTTTATAGTTGCGTAGCAGTTTCATAGAAGAGGCAACTGGCAGATAATGTTATTGTTTGTTTTCAATTTTATAAATTATACAATTTGAGATTATCTATACTTTTATGGACGTGTTTTATGCATTTATCACTTAATAAATCTTGAGTGACTTTTGATGTTTAAATATAGATACGGTCCCTGTAATAATCAGGCTTCGAATATTTTCTTCGCCTTGTAGTAACATTAAGTTGGGTCAGGGACCGTCAACTATTTGTCTCACGCTCTCTTATCTAATTGACTAAATTTAAGATAACAGTACTATAGTTCAATTAATCTAAACAATGGTCTCCGGTCTTTCTAAACCTTTATTTCTCAGCCATCGTGTTGTCATGTGCAATCGTCGAATATCCACTAAATAAGCTTTATCAAGGTTTCTCCTTTATCACATCCTTCGTCACTTTATTATTTTATCATCTTGAACCCGTTTTACAAAAAACTAATTAGGTTAAAAGCGTCGCATCAATGAACGTAACGTAAGACGTATTCAGTGTTTGTTTTTCGAAGTTTCCCTTATAAAAGTTATTGTCCTGTTTCGGAAAGATAGCTTTTTGATTAAGCTAAACTCGTCTTTATCGCAACCGTGATAACTTCCCAGCTAACCTAACCGCGTTCTTATCGCAACCACTTGCATACATTAACGGAAAAAAGGAAAAAATTGAATTTTTCCAAACCTGTCTTTTTACGCTAAGTTCTCAATGCTCGATACTTTAACACTTGGGGCAACTCAGGTGAAATCCAAATAAAAAATGATTTTTTAGCTTTTCATTATTATATTTCTCATCATTATAATAATAATTCTGTACAGTAAAAAAATCAATTGATACTTGAAACCGTTGGTACTTGGTGAAGCTTCATAAAAACAGAATTGAGGAAAAACAAGATAATCGTACGTTTCGTAAGTACCCCAGTTATTCACGACCATGGTACCTGACGGCGTCTTCACTGGCTAAAACAAGGTCTGAACAAATGAGGTTTTCGTGAAATGTACTGTTGTCTTGTTTTTTCCTCATTTAAGTAAAAGAAATAAGTACAAACATCCTAGAACTTGCGATCACTAGCCAGCACTGGACTTAGGTGTTTAAGTTGTTCGTTCATTAGATTTTTAAAAGGTGTGTATTCTTACAAATGTAAAAAGTGACTGTAGATTCACAGACTCGAGCTCATTAATCTGTGACTTGACAATAGAAAAAAATTGAAATTTTGTAGTTCCTCACATTAAACTTGATGATCCAGAACCCTAAAACTCGGGTTTCGATACTCTTTGTGTATACTGTCGAGATAGCAAATCTGTGTAACTTTGCGCCAAACAAGAAATAAACAAAAGGCCTAATACGAAATAAAGTTTTAGTTAAGGCTTAACTTAGTTTATTTACATGAAACCACTTTGTTTACCCTAATAAGCGCAACTTCTATGTGGATGTTCTATGTTAATACATAGAAAGACACACACACACATATATATATATGTATTTGTCGTATCATTTTCATATAGTGAATTAACTTGAATGTCATTCCGAGTTACTCAGTCTAATAAACTTTGAATAAAATGTATTATAAAGACCATAGCGAGGGCTAAAATACAATAACGGCGTCATCGAATGGAGCAAAATAAAACAACATGTTTTGGTGGGTATATTCGAACACAACGTGCTTATAGTAGCACTGTGATATTGTATTACAGACAACACTACCTTTGGTTTCAATAATGACTGGTGTAAAAGTAAGCTTTGATGATGCTTTTGGGTATTTTATAAGTCTATCAGAATTACGTCAGACATACTTCTGGACAAAAACAAGTAAAATATAATATTCGTTATGTTTAGGGACAAAAATTTACGACTAGCGTTTTCAGGTATTTCTCTAAGATATTAGTATTCATACAGTCGATAACACACACAGTCTACATTTCATATCTGTTATAATTTTTGTAAATGTGATATTAAATTAGCAAGGCGAACGACTGTAAGTATAATATTAATCATGGGTTTTATATAAACACAAAATTTTATTGAGCAAAAAACACGATCGGAAGAAACCTGCAAGCGACACAAAAAGTTGAGGCAGATTATTTATTGTTAAGCATAAATCGGCTATATCACGGGTATCGAAACTCAATTTTTAGCATTATAAGCCTTCAAACTAGCCCGGTATGGCCAGGTGGTTAAGGCACTCGATTCGTAATCCGAGGGTCGCGGGTTCGAATCCCCGTTACACCAAACATGCTCGCCGTGGGGGCGTTGTAATGTTACGGTAAATGCCAATATTTGTTGGTAAAAGAGTGGTCCAAGAGTTGGCGGTGGGTGGTGAAGACTAGCTGCCTTCCCTCTAGTCTTGCACTACTAAATTAGGGACGGCTAGCGTAGATAGCCCTCGTGTAGCTTTGCACGAAATTCAAAACTAACCAAACCAAATCTTCAAACGTACCGCTAAGCCACCTGTTGGTAAGTTAAAATAGCATTATAAATTACTTTTACTTACGAAGTTAAAAATGGGATGTTTATAATACTTCCAGTGATGTTCAAATATTTATTCCTGTTGAACTAAAAAATATTCTCGTCTAGTTAAAACAGAAAACTGATGAAACAGAATAATATCCTTTACCTTTCATACTTAAACACATGTTTATGTCAATACCACTTGTACTGATTTTAGGCGCCATTACATATATATACAAACAAAAGCCAATTGAAAATCACCCACCAACACACACACACAAATAAATTTCAATTTTTTTTTCTATTGGTTAATGTATCAAATTCCTGAGAGTGTTTTATAATTTAAAATTACTCTGGTAGAAAGCTATTTACCCTTATCTTTTCCAATGAACCTTACGCACCAAGTATCCTGAAATAAAGACGAATAGAGTAACAAAGCGAGGAAGACGCACTTTCGCACATTGAATCGACGGTGACATCCAGTAGAAAATACTGTAAGAAGGACTCAACAACCCCCAAAAACATCCCACAATCTGAAACCTTCTTAACGTGCCAGAACTAACATGTTTGTTAAAATTCTCTAAATTCTGAATTTTTACAAATCAGAAAAACTCGAGATTAGTTTGAGATAAGTAGAGTACATGACATGGGACACTGCCTTTCTGAATACTCAGAAAAATCGTTAATCTACACTACCCGTTGCATAATCGAAACTAACATATTTTGAATAGTCACAAAGTCTGTTTTGTAAGTTTTATATCAAAACTATACAGAAATAAAAGAAATATTTATTTTATTAAAACAATAAATATATTCAAAATCAAGCTGCAGTAAGAAATCAGAAAGATGTTAGGCCGAAGGTAAGTAGAATTGAACTCGCTAGAAGTTTGTGAATACACCAGAACCTGCACCTTAGTTTTGTAACGTAGGAAAACAATGAAACTAGCTTCGAATTATTCTTCATTCTAAGTCAAATCGTTGTAACAATATCATTCATTGAATAAGGTGTAAGAGATAAGATAGTTTTTTATAGAATGTATCACAAATAGAATAGTTAAGCATAAAAGTTGTCCTAAATAAAATATTTTTAAAATAGAAGATGTAATAATATCTTTAATTGAAAACGTATAATAAATAAAATACTTTACGATCAAATATGTAACAAATACAATAATTTTGCATAGAAAGTATAACAAATAGAATAGTTAAGCTTAAAAGTTGTACCAATTAAAATATTTTAGGATAGAAGATATATCAAAAAAAATAGTTTACCTTAAAACGTGTAATGAATAGAATAATTTAGCATAGATGATTGGTACGTTTAATCCGCATGCTTTCTTACTGATTGTCAGGACGTATATATGTAATAAGTTTAATTTTATTATCAAGGCGTATTTTGTTTTTTGAAATCATAGAAGTATACAAATTGTGCTGCATCATTTTTAAACTAGCTAAAGTAATCGTACCCTGGACGGAAGTTATGTAAATTCATGATTAATGAAAGATTATCTGAGAACATCAAAAGTTGCTTCCCTTATATGTAATTGGAGCAAATAAAACACATGAAGAAACGCCCACAAAAACTGAAAAACCCAAAACGTAAAACCGCAAATTTGCAAACGCAAACGCAAACTAACGTGGCAGGGGTTTAGTTTATAGAGAGAGAAGTCAGAAGAAGAATTATCTCTCCAACTGGGGTGTTCAGGAACGTTGTGGTTCCTCTTCGTCCCCTTTCGTGGAAGGTTATTGAATTTAGCTGGTTTTTTTTTAACTCTTGTTTGGGTAAAGGAGTGAAGTTGGTCATAATTAATATTATTCATGAACGAGGCTAAGGTAACACCGAAGAAAACAGCCAGATCCCGTCCTGAAAGGCAGCTGTCATAGTAAATGTGAACATAAACATAAACGACCCAATTCAGAGCATGGCAATAAAGTTGCCTAGGCTGGGATCTAAAGATCCAATGCCTAAGTTTTTGCTGTGGGGGGAAACGGGATCGCAAATTTGCATGTATCACCTCATTGACCCAATAAACCTCCAAAACAATTTTGGTGAAGATCCATCCATACCCTGTGAAGTAGTTACATGGACATGCAACAGACAGTACTATTATATTTATATAGACAAGTAGTTACATGAACGTGCAACAGATAGTACTATTGTATTTATATATACAAGTAGTTACATGGACATGCAACAGATAGTACTATTGTATTTATATATACAAGTAGTTACATGGAGTTACATGAACGTGCAACAGATAGTACTATTCTATTTATATACACAAGTAGTTACACGGACATGCAACAGATAGTACTATTATATTTATATATACAAGTAGTTACATGGACATACAACAGATAGTACTATTATATTTATATAGACAAGTAGTTACATGAACGTGCAACAGATAGTACTATTATATTTATATAGACAAGTAGTTACATGAACGTGCAACAGATAGTACTATTGTATTTATATAGATTCACACACTCTATAACAATATGCTGCACATCAATCACGTAACAATATATTATAACTCACCAAAACAATTTTTCGTTTTCTCAACAGTCAGAAATACCACCAAATATTTCTTATGTCACAACAACACATTAGATAGTCATATACCTATAAATAAATACATATTTGTATGTGTATGAAATGGAACATTTATACATATATGAAACATAAAATATAATTTCTTACTCTGTGTTAGACACTTCTACTGGATTATGCACAACGGTGAAGATATGGTATTAATATTTGTTAATATTTAAGTAAAGGGATTTTCCTGCGAATAATTTGTAATATGTTTCAACCTGGTAATTAGTAATTTTTAAATTACTTTCATTATATTGACATTGATCAAAACGTAAAGGCTATGACTTAATATTTAAACGAAGAGGACATAAAATAATCAAATGGTATGATAATAAAATAGTTTTTAAAGTCACCTATCTGTTATTGTCAATATGCGTGCACACCAATAAATTCTAACCCTAACATGTCTTCCTCAAAATACTAAAGGTCAGTGTAAAATAAACCTGATGTAGTAAATATTTTGAATATTTCTCACTTGTTTAGTTCTATAATATTTTAATTTAAAAAAGTAAAGAAAGCCTGACATGGCTAGGGCGCTCGACTCGCAATCTGAAGGTTACGGGTTCTAATTTCCAGTTCCACCAAACATGCTCGCCCTTTCAGTCGTGGGGGCGTTATAATGTTACAGTCAATCTCACTATTCGTTGGTAAAAGAGTAGCCCAGGAGTTGATCGCTGGGCGGTGGTAACTAGCTGCCTTCGCTCTAGTATTACAGTTCTAAATTAGGGACGAATAGCACAGTTAATCCTCGTGCAGCTACGTGCGAAATCCCAAACAACCCAAACCAATCGAAAATGGAGAAATATGTCAAAGTGTTTAATGATGTATTTGTGTATCGGTTTGGTTTGTAAAAGTCAAAATATCAGGAACCGATAGAATGAAAATTCTTAGTACAATTTAAAATGATAGAGATATGGTAAATAACTCATCGGTAACCCTGACTTTACGAAAGTATTCTCCAGTTTTATTCATATATATATCAGAATATATGATAATATAAATTTAAAAAAAACATATAAAAACTTATAAATAAATTCATACAACTCATAATAATGTCAAAACAATGATAAAAGTAAAAGTGTTTTTCTAGTTTATATTATTAACGGTATAAGTTTAGCAAATTATAGAACGAGTATCACCATACTATGAGGTAAACATTTAATGTTAGTTACCAAAATTTCCACTATGTGACGCAGCGACGTAAATTTGTGGTATTGTTACTTCAGCCACTCAATTTCTTGATGGTATCGCCATATGTGATTTCTAATTAAGTTTTTTAAATATTTTCATAAATATTATTTTCTAAAACGTTACTAAAGTCTCTTGTCAGCGTTTATAGGAGTGGATTAAGAGTTATACAAGTTGTTACAGAACGTTTGTAAGTTCAACAACTTATTCTCCAACAGACAAATTAAACAGACTAATTCGAACAGAGATGAATCATTTTAGTAGTAAAGCCTGTGGAAACGATAGATCATCTAGTTTTATAATGAGTACAGTTTCTTTTTGCGTTGTACTATTCCTATTCAAAAATAACATAATTTACTAACACGAAGTTACGACGTCAAGCATTAGTTAAGCAACTAAATTACCAACCACATACAGTTACAAAAACTGTAAAACTTTTACAGCTAAACTAATAACAATATCCAGTTACCAAACCTGTAAAAAATATACAATCAAACTATCAACAATTTCCAGTTCCCAAACCTGTATAACTTTTACAGCCAAACTACCAACAATATCCAGTTACCAAACCTGTAAAAATTGTACAACCAAACTACCAACAATATCCAGTTACAAAACCTGTGAAAATTGTACAATAAAACTGCCAACAATATCCAGTTACCAAACCTGTAAAAATTGTACAACCAAACTACCAACAATATCCAGTTATAAACCTGTAAAAGTTGTACAATCAAATTGCCAACAATACCCGGTTATCAAATATCTAAAAATGGTACGATCAAACTACCAACAATATCCAGTTACCAAATCTGTAAAACTTTTACAACCAAATTACTAGCAATATCCAGTAACCAAACCTGTAAAACTTGTAAATCAAACTGTCAACAATATCCAGTAACCAAACCTGTAAAAATTGTACAATCAAACTGTCAACAGTATCCAGTTACCAAATTTGCATCAGTACCTTATATGCAAAGGTTTTACAACCAAGTTACCAATAATAGCCAGCTAGAAAATGTACATCATTATTTGCAATATTATCTGTGTAATCCTTCAAGACTTTCCACATTTGTTATCAACGACACCGAGTAACAACTAACATAACAACCCTGTCTAGTAAACCAGTCAATATCACCTTAGGCAACAAAATCGATTTTAAAAGAGCTGAAGAAACCATTGTTATCCAGAAACCTGCCACACTTACCAATCGAACGAATCAATAACATCATGTACGACATTAACATGAACATCTACCACAGTATTTATTTAGTTGATCCATATCTCCATATTAACTAACTAATACAGTGCATCACATGCGACATTGGTCTAAAATATATATTGTCTTATACACCATACGTAATGTTAACGGTTTACTCACTTCACTGTAACAAAAGGCCAAATTATTATCAAGAACAGCGAGTCACTTTAACACAAAGCAACGGATAAATAGCTAAACAATATGGAACAATAAATAAGTTAGTCAAATAATATTTGTAACAAATTACACCTCGTCAAAAAATCCGTGTAGAATGTAATAGTGTAAGAATAGACATCTTGTGTAATAATACATATCGTAATATAAGTCATGTTACAGCGGACAGGTAACTAAACGACAAATGTAGCAATACAAAGCTAGCCAAACAAAACGCTTTGCAATAGGTGGTTAGCCATACAAACTATGAAGATATTTAAAAGTGTAGTATAAATAAGTATTTATATTTAATCTTACAACATGCGCAACAATAGACGGTTTTTTCCAAATAATCCATACAACAACAAAAAAGTGTCCAACAAAACGTTTACTGGTCAAATATCGCATATAGCAAAATACAGGTAGATAGATAACCAAATAATACGCGTGGCGATACAAAACTAGCCATATAATATATGAAGCTATAAACCTCTAGTCGTACAATATTTGTAGCAATAGAGATTTATCCAAATATTTTAATTAAAATTGCGAAAATGTAGCCATAAATACCTATTGAAGTAATCACATGTAGCAATTAGTACCCCACCAAACAATTAATTCAGATGTATAAAATAAGTACAAGAAAAACTATTACTAAGCAACAATTTATGTAGCAGTAGAGAGGTAGTCAAATAACTCACGTACCAATAGACGTCTACTCAAACAATGTAGGTAGACAGAGAATGTCTAATCGAATAATCGATATAACAAACGACAACCACTCAATTATTATTGGAGTCATATACCTGAACAATATATTAGCAGAAGATATTTAATCAAATAACACCTGCAACAATAAGACAATAGCTGTAAAGCACATTTAACAATATAGATAGTATAACACACACAACCATAATTTTATTCAGTATTGTTAAATCCATCACACCATTTATCTGTAATCAACTTACACAACATTTAGCTAAAGCTGTTTTCAGGCTTCTTGGGATTTCTCTAATCATGGTTCCTAAGATTTATATCCCATGTATTTTCGTATGGTCCAAAGTAAGAATCAGTAACGTGTAGCTCACTATAACCTTCTAAAAGCATCAACAGTAACAAGCTCCATATAGCCCACTGCGAATTTTAAAAACAACCAGATTCACTTACGTGTATTAAAGCCCTAAAAAAAATCAAACATTAACAACTTCCATATAGCCTAGTGAAGCTGGCAATACAAACCAACTTCACAAAGTGTTCTGATAATTTTAACATCACATGTTTCATATAGTCTACTAAACTATCAACATGAAACCTGTTTTATATAGTCTACCGAACTATCAACATCAACCTGTTCCATATAATCTACTATACTATAAACATCAACCTGTTTCATATTATCTACTTAACTATCAACATCAACCTGTTTCATATAATATACTAAACTATCAATATAAACCTGTTTCATATAGTCTACTAAACTATAAACATCAACCTGTTTCATATAATCTCCTATACTATAAACATCAACCTGTTTCATATAATCTACTAAACTATAAACATCAACCTGTTTCATATAATCTCCTATACTATAAACATCAACCTGTTTCATATTATCTACTTAACTATCAACATCAACCTGTTTCATATAATATACTAAACTATCAATATAAACCTGTTTCATATAGTCTACTAAACTATAAACATCAACCTGTTTCATATAATCTACCAAACTATAAATATCAACCTGTTTCATATAATCTACTTAACTATCAACATCAACCTGTTTCATATAATATACTAAACTATCAATATAAACCTGTTTCATATAGTCTACTAAACTATAAACAACAACCTGTTTCATATAATCTACCAAACTATCAATATTAACTTATTTCATATAATCTACTTAGCTATCAACATCAACCTGTTTTACATAATCTACTAAACAATCAACATCAACCTGTTTCGTATAATCTACTTAACTATCAACATCAACCTGTTTTATATAGTCCACTAAACTATCAACAACAACCTGTTTTATATAGTCCACTAAACTATCAACATCAACCTGTTTCATATAATATACTAATCTATAAACATTAAACTTTTTCATATAATCTACTAAACAATCAACATGAACATGTTTCATATAATCTACAAAACAACAACCTGTTTCATATAATCTACTAAACTATCAACATGAACATGTTTCATGTAATCTACTAAACTATAAACATCAACCTGTTTCATATAGCCTACTAAACTATCAACATGAACATGTTTCATGTAATCTACTAAACTATAAACATCAACCTGTTTCATATAGCCTACTAAACTATAAACATCAACCTGTTTCATATAATCTACCAAACTATCAACATCAACCTGCTTCATATAATCTACTTAACTATCAACATCAACCTGTTTCATATAATCTACCAAACTATCAATATTAACTTATTTCATATAATCTACTAAACTATAAACAACAACCTGTTTCATATAATCTACTAAACTATAAACATCAACCTGTTCCATATAATCTACTAAACTATAAACAACAACCTGTTTCATATAATCTACTAAACGTTCAACATGAACATGTTTCATATAATCTACTATACTATAAACATCAACCTGTTCCATATAATCTACTAAACTATAAACATCAACCTGTTCCATATAATCTACTAAACTATAAACATCAACCTGTATCCTATAGCCTACTAAACTATCAACATCAACCTGTTTCCTATAGCCTACTAAACGATCAACAACAACCTGTTTCATATAATCTACTAAATTATCAACATCAACTAAGCTATCAACAATACCTGTTTACTAAACTATCAATATCAACACCTGTTTCATATAGTTCCTAAACTACAAACATCAACCTGTTTCATATAATCTGCTTAACTATAAACATCAACCTCTTTCATATAAACTATTAAACTGCCAACATTAACCAGTTTTATATAGTTTACTAAACTATCAATATAAACCTGTTTCACATAATCTACTAAACTACAAACATCAACCTGTTTCACATAATCTACTAAACTACAAACATCAACCTGTTTCATATAATATACTTAACTATAAACATCAACCTCTTTCATATAAACTATTAAACTGCCAACATTAACCAGTTTTATATAGTTTACGAAACTATCGACATAAACTTGTTTTAAACAGTCCATTAAACTATGAACATTAACCTTTTTAATATAATCTAGTAAACTATCAACATCAATCTGTTTCATATAATCTACTAAGTTATCAACATGAACATGTTTCATATAATCTACTAAACTATAAACATCAATCTGTTTCATATAACCTGCTACACTATAAACATCAACCTGTTTCATATAATCCATTGAACTATCAAAATTATCCAGTTTTCATATAGTATACTAAACGTTTAACAGTAGCCATCTTCATATATTATACTGAAACATTCAATAGTAACAAGTTTCGTACAGCCTATAGAATCTTTTGATATTAATTAAACTTTTATTGTTTACTACGGTTTTTAACGTCTGAGTTTCCACAATGAAACTACATCTGTTTAAGCAGTATGAACTTTCATACCATAGACATTTGTAAAGTAAGTTTATTATGAGTGACGTGACAGTTCAAAAGAACATAAAAGTTCCAGTGTAGTAGTGAATGTAAGATAAAAACATATTATCGTCTAAATACCAACTGAGTGAACTTATGGATAACATTCTTTGTTAATGATGTTAGAGTGAATTTATGGATAACATTCTTCTGTTGTTGTTGTTGGAGTGAACTTATCAAAAACATTATTTTATTGTTGTTGTTGAAATGAACTTATCGATAACACTCTTTTGTTATTGTTGTTGGAGTGAACTGATCAAAAATACTCTTTTGTCGTTGTTGTTGTAGTGAACTAATCGATGACATTATTTTGTTATTGTTGTGGTGAACTTATCGATAACATTATCTTGTTGTTGTTGCAGTAAGATTATCGATAACATTATTTTGTTGTTGTTGTAGTGAACTTATCGATAACATTATTTTGTTGTTGTAGTGAACTTATCGATAACATTATTTTGTTGTTGTTGTAGTGAACTAATTGATGACATTATTTTGTTATTGTTGTGGTGAACTTATCGATAACATTATCTTGTTGTTGTTGTAGTGAACTTATCGATAACATTATTTTGTTATTGTTGTAGTGAACTTATCGATAACATTATTTTGTTGTTGTTGTAGTGAACTTATCGATGACATTATCTTGTTGTTGTTGTAGTGAACTTATCGATAACATTATTTTGTTATTGTAGTGAACTTATCGATAACATTATTTTGTTGTTGTTGTAGTGAACTTATGGATGACATTATTTTGTTGTTGTTGTAGTGAACTTATGGATGACATTATTTTGTTGTTGTTGTTTTTCTCTCGTTTCTAGTGATTAATATTATGAATCCACCCGAAATACAGTTAATTAAACATTTACAAAAATTAAATATACGTTTATTTAATATTGTAGAATAAATAGGTCAAGAACACCATCTGTTTGATTATCATAAGAATAAGGTTACTAAGAAACTTGATTATTCATTCTTATATGGAGGAAAATGGCGTATTTTTTGCGTTTTAATTGTCCTTGTTGGAGCTATTTGAGATAGGATTACTACCTGGATACGATACTTTAAGGGATACATTTCTCGTTTTAGACTTATTCGTGAAGCCGACAGAATAAATTACAAATTATAGAACAGGATACGATATGATGTTCCACATAATATTTATTCTATTCACTTTATACAGGTAACGTGACGTCTAAATAAATGTTTTTAAAGTTTTTTTTTACTTAAAAAAGTAAATACGAGCAGGGTGTTTTTAGTTATGTTGTAATTAAGTTTCACTCTCTATGTATCTGATAACATTTTTATACGAACGATTAAAAAATAAGGAAAGGAAAGCCAGCCTAAAACATTAATTTCAAGCAGTGAAATAACCACTTCTATTATTTGACGTTTATTCACATACATTTGTAAAATTCTTACAGAACGATTTCTGAGTGTCGTAAGCAGGGAATATTGAATACAATTACCTTATTTTACTTTCCAGTATCCAAAAATCTACGAGAAGAGAGCCGAAGCAAGCTCATACAACGTCACGTGAGTACTTCCTACCATATAACTATATTTATAGTTCAATGAAACTGATGTTTCTCGAAGTACATCTTTAAGAGCATGCAATAACTTTCAATCGATCGTGTCATCAACTGACAGTTATGAGTAATGCTTTAGGTGCAATTTGAAACGAATGACACATTCTAATGTAACTGAAATTCTCAGAGGTTGATCTTCCGTGGTCTTCGTCATAACATCAGGCCTTTTTAAATTTATGGGGATCCTTGTAGTGTTCATAAATGAGCTACTTAGTGAAAGAAAAGTATTACACTAACCTGCTCTCGAAGTTCTTACTTCAATTTAAGTGGTTACGTTCACAAGTGGTGAAATATTACCTTTATTTTAATACGTTCTGGCAAAGGCCGTGTTTGGCGTACGAAAAACTGTCACGAGAAAACCTTACGAAAGTGATCTGAGACTTTTTTAAGTGTAACGACACCCTGTGGTCCAACTAACACCAGAATATTAAGTGTAGATGATGATATAGGCACACAACATGGATGATACACATTTACGTATACATTTTTCTCAGTATTATATTAAAAAAATAAATAATGGTGCACTAATAAGAACAGAACCGAATGTGCGTTATCTTGAGATGCAATGAATGTTCGGTTTCAGTTTTGCTTTTCTCTGTAGCAAAAA
Organism: Tachypleus tridentatus; assembly: GCF_004210375.1. NCBI lineage: Eukaryota > Metazoa > Arthropoda > Merostomata > Xiphosura > Limulidae > Tachypleus > Tachypleus tridentatus. The sequence goes on from NC_134826.1 coordinate 18,392,051, forward strand.
GTATGTTATTCGATTTGAGTGAAAATGGGGTTATTGTAGTTTTTCTGCTGTACAATATACAACTTGTGTCTAATGACCTTTTTATCACGTGTAAGAGAAAGGTGAAAAACGTATTAAAATGAACCGTTCTTTTATTTACAATTATACATTATTATATCATCAGGTAATTGATGGTTAAAGAAGGAAATATATTGTATGAGATTCTCCCTTCCAGGAATTTCTTAACAAAAAGTTAGATTTTTAGGTGATATATATAAACACGACGAAAAGCCTAAAATTTGGAAATGCATGCATTATTTTCTTAATAACTTAAAACTTTAAATCCTGCGGATATTGTATCCGTTGTAGGCCTATCGCAAAAACAAAACGATCTTAATATAAGCTTGGTATATACTTAATGCAAGTTGTATAAAAGCAAATACGGGATAATAGAAAGATATTTATGATGTCTGACAACCAGTTTGAAATTCCTGGTTTATTATAGTGCACACTGGGAGACAACTGTGCAAACCAATAAGAAAACTATTTTATCATTTTATCCCAGGCATCGAAACATCAAAGCGAGCCGACTAACTCAAAAAAAGCCCAAAATATTTCTTCTGACTAACGAACAGAAATCTCCCGCCAAATAGGCATCGAACTAGATTAGTTATATAATTAAACCAATAGAAAAACAAACAAACACGGTTTATAAACCTTTTAAAGCGGTACTAAATCAGTGTCTTAACACAAAAAGACCTGAGCGCTTCCATTTTGACACAGATGTTTTCAAGTAATATTTAGCGCCCATTAAGTGTTTCTTTTAACCCCAGTTTGATTACACTTATGTGTAATTTGCACACTTACTTTACCACATGTGTTATTTAGTGAGTCATATATATATATATATATATTTATACAGACCAATTGACAGACTAACGGATATATATATAAGTCCGTTCCATTTAATAAATGTATTACGTTCTAATTAAATAGTTAAGTCAAAACTTGAAGGGGGATACAAACAAGTACAGAAACGTGAGAGTCTCAAGTAGCTACCACATCATTTTATACGTTTCGACGCTATGCATCTGCCATGAATATTTAAAGTTGTTTGCTATGGTTTGGTATGTCATGAAATAGTCAAACAAACAAATATTGTGACACAAAGACGTGACAAATTAACTGTATAGAGTTTACTTAAAGTATGCACGTTTCATGAATTATGTGTGAGAGAGGACAATACACTGGTTTGTGCTGTAACACGCATAGAATAATCAAAACCGTTCATTTTGGTATTTAAACATGTATATATGTATACTTTGTTTTAGAGTACAGTGCTGTAATTTTGCTCGTTATGTAATATAACTAATTACGCACAGCGTATCAGAAGGGGTGTATTGTAATTCTAAATATAAACAATGTAACTATCCTCACGTACAGCGTATCAGAAGGTGTACATTGTAACTTTAAATATAAACAATGTAACTGTCCTCACGTACAGCGTATCAGGTATGCATCATAATTCTAAATATAAACAATGTAACTGTCCTTACGTACAGCGTATCAGAAGGTGTGTATTGTAATTCTAAATATAAACAATGTAACTATCCTCACGTACAGTGTATCAGAAGGTGTACATTGTAACTTTAAATATAAACAATGTGACAGTCCTCACGTACAGCGTATCAGGTATGCATCATAATTCTAAATATAAACAATGTAACTGTCCTTACGTACAGCGTATCAGAAGGTGTGTATTGTAATTCTAAATATAAACAATGTAACTATCCTCACGTACAGCGTATTAGAAGGTGTATATTGTAATTCTAAATATAAACAATGTAACTATCCTCTCGTACAGCGTATCAGAAGGTGTGTATTGTAACTCTAGATATAAACAATGTAACTATCATTACGTACAGCGTATCAGAAGATTTGTATTGTAGTTCTAAATATAAACAATGTAACTATCATTACGTACAGCGTATCAGAAGATTTGTATTGTAGTTCTAAATATAAACAATGTAACTATCTTTACGTAAAAACTGCATACGAGACGGTACAACTGTTTTAATTCAAACACTATAATACAGTGTTGTGGTTCTTGACTAGACGAACAACATACAGACATTTCAGGCGAATGTCTTTCGATACTTTAACAGTTTTTGGTTAGTTATATACGTCTTAGTAAGAGCATTTGTTACAAATGTTGCTCAGTTTAATAGAGTTTGCTTGTTTCAGTTTTCATAGTGTTTTCGTTGTATACGTGCGCTTTTCTGGCCAAATTATTTTGATGTTAACAAATATATTTGTATAGATAACAAAGGCCTAAACAGTTCTCGTCATTGTTGGTTTAACATCGTACATCTATAGTCAAAGGGCATGATTTACAATTAATTTAGTAGGGATAAAAGAGCCACAAATGGCATTTATCTCTGAGGTGTAGTTCTTACTGTCGATAAATTCTATCTATGCCTGCGCTGACGTCCCGAACGGAGGAGCCGCTCTGTGATGCTGTTGCGTTTAGATTGCTGCTATTGGAAGAAAAATCGTAAACTCTAATTGGGAAGTGTTTAGTGTCACTAGCAGTGTAACACTGAAATACACGAAGGCCAGTAACATTATTCACCTCCTGTGTGTACACACAGAACGGAGAAGAGGCATATTCAAGCAAATAACAATGAATAAGACATTGTGTTAACGGTGTTCGCATAAGTAATATCAGATATGTTGCACGCGAAATGTCATGTGTTTCGCGTTGGCCTAAATACAACTATATATATATATATATAATTGAAAAAGTTTCTTGAAAATACGTTTGAAACGAGTAAAGCGACTGGAGTAATTAGAGGTAAAAATCAAGGTTTACATCTGTAAAGGTTACTCGTTAAATACAGTGTTTATAAATATACGTGATTACGTCTGTATCTTACTACTGAACTAAGTATTTATTACATTGATGGCCCTTAAATATGTATAAAAATAAACACTATCTTCCATATCAGTATCAGAAACGTACAGTTTCTAATTACACGGTAACAGGGGCAGTAGTTTTAAATTTACAGCTTTCGCAAGTTGTTGATCGAACAAATAAGTGTCCTGTTACATTACTGATTCTTAAACTATGCTTCTATATAAATAAGTAAATATAACTTTTATGATCGAACAGATAAGTGTCCTGTTACATTACTGATTCTTAAACTATGCTTCTATATAAATAAGTAAATATAACTTTTATGATCGAACAGATACGTGTCCTGTTACATTACTGATTCTTAAACTATGCTTCTATATAAATAAGTAAATATAACTTTTAATTTTAACTCAAAAACAAGCCCGCTCGTTTTTGAGTAAAAAAACAAACAAATTATAGAGTTAGTGGATTTACTGTTTTTTAACGCAGTTTTTCCTTATGATTTCACTTATTTTACTATTTAACTTCATTGGCCAAATAGCACCGAGATTTTTATAGTTGAATGAAATAAACAAAGCGTAAGATCGTAAGTTTGGGTATTATGTCGATGCTATAACATTTTAAGTTTTAACAATTTCTGGTTGAAAGGTAACCGAACTAAGGCACATCAAAAACGAAGGTAACGTAAAAGTTAAAAAGTTAAAGTTAACTGTAGAGAAACGTAACGTCAAACATTTAGACACAATACATTTAAAACCTCATGGTTATATTTTTTATCACTAGGGCTACAACAATAGTAATTGTAACAGTTTAATGTTTAGGGTACTTAGGTAAACCTTAAATGCATATATTTGGATAATACGCGATAATTTCCAATATTTTCGTAGGCTAAGAACAAACACGCATATAAAGAACCTTCTATAAACTACCAGTAATTTGTTGAGATATGAAACTATAACGCTCTTTTGATTTGCTCATGAAAATCAAGTCTTATATTTTATTCTAAACATCAACGCACCATTGGATAAAATTGTAACAATAATTAAAACAATGATTATTCAGTGTAACATATAGAATATCTTGTGACAATCAATATATCATAGAAGTTGATATATTGTATAACAAAAATCGGATATTTTGTAACAGCTATAGTCCTTGATATCAAGTCTTATGTAACCTAAAAATGAAAATGACGTATTGTAAAAACAACAATCTTTATATTAAAACTGATATAACTTAAAACTAAAGTAAGCCATGTTGTAACAGCAAAAGTTCTCGATATCAAACCTCATATATAATTTAAAACTGAAAGTGACTTCCTGTGACGATATGAGTCCTTCTATCAAAACTAACGTAATTAAAAAAACAGATTTTTTTTATAGTTAATTTGACCAAAACCAAAAATTTTGCTCCACTAAATTTAAATTAATAGAGTTTGAAATGCACAACTAAAACCACAAAGGACAGTAATGTGAAAAAAATCTTTATAACACTTGTTCAAAATAATAACCGTTTAATTGACTTATCAAAAACTATCGTTTATGTAATTAAAATTAATAAAAAACACCCCAAAAAGTAATAGACCTGTCTATGTCTTTATCAGTGAAAAACGTTAGTTTTTGTTTTACATTAATATAATGAAAAGGACTTACGTTTTGAAATGAAGTCTCTGAGTGTTTCTGTAAGGTGTTTAACATATCACACTTATTCATCAACTGGAAAAAAAAACAAAATGTAAAAAGAAGAGAAAAACTACACTGTCAGGTGTAAGTTAAATAAGCCGTAATTCTAGCATATGATAATTTACGGAACTTCAACTTGTAATTTGTATTACAAGTGAGATGGGATACGATTAATAGCCTTTTCAAGCTACCATGACATAGAATGTTTGAAAATAGTTCCTTTTCTTCTTTTTTTGTGATATATTCTTGGTTTTTGGTTACCTGGCTTCCACTTACTTGTTGGAATAGACGGCCATTTTGTTGCGGAGTGATACAGTGATGACGCTGGTCTCGAAATGACACTCATAAATAAGTTTGTGATACCGGCAGCCATGACACATCTCGATTTATAAATGTACAGACAAACTGATGGATAGATAGAGAAATAATTTACATATTCTATTCTTTAAATACTTTTATTTTCATATATCTATACATATATGTATATATAGTTACGCATAGAAAAAATATGTACGTAATTTTGTCACAGGGATACTTTCTTTTTAACTGCTATGTTTTTCGGTTACACTGCAGTTAGAATGACGAAAGTTAAAAGCACTTCAAAGTCAACGTAACAGAGATTTTGACAGAGAAATATAACCTTGTAAAGGACGTTATTTGAATAAAATTCTCTATCTGTTTATCGCGTGTTCTCGATATTTAAAATAATCAAAAGGATATTCGTTATTCGAATATTTTACTAATAGTTTACTAACTAAATAGAATGTTAAGATAAGGAAAGATAGATGATGCATAACGTAGGAGATATACAGGCATAAAAGTGATAAAAACATACAACATACAAAACATATTTTACCAAAATCAATATGTTTTAAAAACGTATCGAATTTGAAAAGAAAACCTCTACCACTTTATCTTCAAAAGAGCAACTTGTAACGAAACGTTTTGGACACAGTTTTCTCTTTTAAAGTAAATGACTATGTGTAACGAAACGTTTTCGGCACAGTTTTCTCTTTTAGAGTAAATGACTATGTGTAACGAAACGTTTTCGGCACAGTTTCTCTTTAAGAGTAAATGACTATTTGTTACGAAACGTTTTCGGCACAGTTTTCTCTTTTAAAGTAAATGACTATGTGTAACGAAACGTTTTCGGCACAGTTTTCTCTTTTGGAATAAATACATATTTGTAACGAAACGTTTTCGGCACAGTTTCTCTTTAAGAGTAAATGCAACTAGTGGCGAATAGTAAGGCTCTAAAGAATATGTAATTACAATGATACATATAGATATATTTATTTTGTCAGAAACATTTTGCACTATTAATACATTATTTACAAACAAATACTTCGCTACAGCTTTGGCTTTATACATTTTACTTATCAGTTTACTTATATTCTGTAAATATTCAAACAAAACGTTTAATTTCTATCAATAAACAGCTTCAGTATCATGTATCATGCATCAACATGTCAGAAAATTTAGGATAGTAGAAACCAGTTAAAATTTAATGTATATACACTGCGTCATATACAATTAGTTTGAAGACTGCTAATAATTATCTATAGTTCTAAATGAATGTGAAGCTATTGATGTTTAAGTAAACGAAGCTTTAAACTTACGATGAGAATGGAAAAAAAAACAAGCAAACAAACCATAAGATTGTGCACGTGCTCTTTAAACCACACTGAGTTTGCTTCAACAATAAACTGAGATCGTTGTAGTTACGCCAACATATAAACGAAACATATACATACATATCTTAAATTGAAATGGGGCGGAAAAAACAAAAAGAACAAGCAACCAATTTTTGCGCATATCTTTTCTATCTCGCCCTGTCTTCTACAGTTGAAAACCACTTTCATTTATATTGATTACGATGGGTAAATGTCCCTCAGAGTAAATAATTTTTACAAAAAGTTCCCGTTCCCCATAACCAAGCCCGTGGAGAGTGATTGAATCATATTTTAACATACGTTTCTGGAAACAACAGCCACCGAGGTTACTTCGTAATACGGTTTTAGTGAATTTCCCGAAGTGATATTAATACGATAAAGCGCATTAAAGGTAATTTTTCTAGCAGTCAGTATTACCAAATGTATCTAAGTGTGTTTTATTTATGAGGTGTTTTTAAATGCATACGCTTATGGGTATGTTTATACAGAATTGCAACTTCCTACTTATATGATTTTTAATAGTATTGTTACATGGTATGAATACATTACAACGCTGCTATTCATAAACTACCCAGTATCCGTATTCACAACACTGTTTCTACTTAATTCAACACCGTGAGAAAATACGATTAACAAATATATGCGATAAAAATATGAAATACAATAACAAACAACAAAGATGTTAACATTTCAAAGCTGTTACGTGAAATGTAAGACTGTTAAAAGCGACATCTAAATATTTCAATTAGACGCGATTTATTTGTAGCTTTTATTATTATTATCTTACAAATTGCGGGGGTTTATAAAAAAAAGAACATTTATATACCCTATTAACGAGATGTAACACATATGAGATGCTACAATAGATATTTCGAACGAAGCGTCTACAACAAGTCTATTCATGAAGTGCGTTCTAGAAGTGTCCTAATCATATTATTTTATCATATCAACTGAACTTTGCTCTTAACATTTCCGTGATAAATTATAATGAAGTTCTCCCTTTTGACAGTTCTAGCTGCTATAGTGAAAAACAAATAAACAACAACAAAAAAAGACATGGTTCTCTACCAACAAGCTTCAAGAAATCCTGGACAGAGCTCGGGTACCACATTTTTGTCAAAAAATGAGCAGTTTTAATTAACTGGTACCATTTAGTTCAACAACCGCAAAAAAAAATATTCTGTTAAGTTTTCAACCATCCGAAGAATATTATTGTATTTTGTTCTTTTCGACCCTTTCCCGAAATAGTTCCGGGCGTTTCACAGTCTGTTCTGCCGCTCTAGACCTCACTGCAACTGGCTCTTTGGAGCGGTTGTACTCACTTAGAAAGTGACACTAGCAAGATGAACGGTAAGCGAAGCTAACGGGCATATTGCGTTTTCTTCGCGAATGGTTTTGTGGTTGAAGACAGTGTAATCCAACATCCAAATGAAATTTCGTAGAGGTAAGAAGCACATTATTCTGTTCACTTACGTGGCGACGAAACGCTGTTTATTTAAAGTTATTAAAAATCGGCTAGCCAATACAAGGTTTAAGGCTAAAAATATCGTGGATAACGAGGGCCCGCAAATTATGAATCACTGCACTATAATCGTTTTAGGTTTTGGTTTTCACATGTAATATTTTAATGAAATTCTGTATATTATGGTCATTTTGTACACTGTATAGAATTCATTTCATTAATGTATAAGTTTCTGTCTCTGATCAGAAATTATTAATAATGAATAACTTAGTACAGTTATTTATCTATATTTTACTAATTATTGACTTGGTGTTAGCTTCAAGAATGAGATTCGGTTTTTAATAAATTATATTAATATGACTGGTGTGAATATTGTAAGCCAGTTCTTAAAGTATAATAATAATGAAATCGAGTGTAAATAATGGTAATTAAGTTTAGGTGTGAATAATGATAAAGAGATGACTGAAAAACTCGTGTGTGAATAATGATGAGGTGCTAAGAAATTCAAGTGTGAATAATGATAATTAGGTGACTCAGAAATTCAGATGTGAATAATGATAAAAAGGTGACTAAGAAATTCAAGTGTGAATAATGATAATAAGGTGACTAAGAAATTCAAGTGTGAATAATGATAATTAGGTGACTAAGAAATTCAGATGTGAATAATGATAATTAGGTGACTAAGAAATTCAGATGTGAATAATGATAATTAGGTGACTAAGAAATTCAGATATGAATAATGATAATAAGGTGATTAAGAAATTCAGATGTGAATAATGATAATTAGGTGACTAAGAAATTCAGATGTGAATAATGATAATTAGGTGACTAAGAAATTCAGATGTGAATAATGATAATTAGGTGACTAAGAAATTCAGATATGAATAATGATAATAAGGTGACTAAGAAATTCAGATATGAATAATGATAATAAGGTGACTAAGAAATTCAGATATGAGTAATGATAATAAGGTGACTAAGAAATTCAAGTGTGTATAATAGTAACGAGCTACTGGTTTCTTAGTTTTAACTGACGATATATATCATAAAGCAGAACATAAAATACTGTTATTGTACTTGTTATTTTTGAATGGAATTGTTCACTGTACTCTAATAAATACGGTCTAATGTCAGGTTTCATCAGACAGATTTGTAACATTTATCGAAATGTATAAATCCCTCCAGTATGCATTACAAGTTTTTCTTGAATCTCTCGTATTTTTATAAACTTAAAATTTAATAGAGCTAGCGATGAGCTCGTGCTTCAATAGAAAAATCTTACTTTTGTAATTCTTTTAAAATAAATTATTTAGTGTTTGATTTTTATACAAAAAATGAATGAAATAGTTCAATACCTTTCCTATCGGGTAACCGGGTATTAGCGTATTTGAAGAACAACAGGTACATATACTTTAACAGATAAACAAACACATATTTCAAAATATACATTCAATACCCATTGCTGCCTAAAGCACCAATGTCTAAATAATGTAGCTGTTTTGATTTTAATTACTGTTTATTGTTGTTTAATTTTTATTCTTCTGTACCAAGAGACAATTTACATAATAAGTACTGGACATTTCCTGGTAAATGCTTTAATCTTACAGACACATTCGTGTTTCGCTAAGCTACTAACGTGTCTGTAAATGATAAGAAAAAAACACACACTCAGGTAACCAAAATGAATAAATGTGATATTAGGTTTTCGATGCTTGACGCTTTTCAAATGTTTATGATCTACATGACAGTTTCATAGTCTATATGAGTTTATGACACGCGATGAAGGACCTATTGTTACTACCACCACTGCTGTTTTCTCTGAGTCACCCAACACTAAGACATAAAACCTCTTTACATGTTCGATATTTTTTCAATAAGAATGAAACACAATAAACACAAAAAATCAATTTCATTTTTTCTGTCTTACAGTTATCCAATGTAAAACAACTTTCCTAAATAGTAATAATAATTAATCCCGGATGTCAGACATCTCATAATTAGGCCTACCGTTTAGCTAACCGTAATCATGCGTTACACAAAACTGCCATGTGCATGAAAAATATTTTACATCGATATTTGAAATTGACATTAAATAGATATATATTTGTAATGACTCGCTTCTCTGACGAGTACAGAAATAAATATATGAACTGAACGAAACTAGATGTCCGAAACGATTCCATTCCCCTACTTGAAATTCACGCTGGTTTTATAATAAAACTTCGCGTGATTCACTTATCGTAAGAATTTTACAGTTTCAAACCAATTGGGCGTTGGATGAGTTGTTCTCTACGTGACCAGCGCAAAAGAAAGAGTGACGTGTACACTAACTGAGAAGGTCTAATCCCCATACGTTCAAGAAGGTTTAAACCCCATACGTTCAAGAAAAACGATCTCTTCTCCCTCTGTATTTATATGTCTTCATTTCCTGCACTAAAATGATAAAGCAAAAAACAAAAAACAAGATCGCTAGGTAAAACCTGTTAAGCTTGCTGCTTATAAGAACGGATGCACGTGTAAGATTACCTTCATAGGAACCTCTATCTCATAATAGATTTGAATTTTAAGGTTTCTGTTTAAAATTCTAATGGGGAAATATATTAGGATGTTACCTAATTTTCTATGTGTATATATTATAATATTACCTAATTTTCCATGTGTATATTATAATATTACCTAATTTTCCATGTGTATATTATAATATTATCTAATTTTCCATGTGTATATTATAATATTACCTAATTTTCCATGTGTATATTATAATATTACCTAATTTTCCATGTGTATATTATAATATTACCCAATTTTCCATGTGTATATTATAATATTACCTAATTTTCCATGTGTATATTATAATATTACCTAATTTTCCATGTGTATATTATAATATTATCTAATTTTCCATGTGTATATTATAATATTATCTAATTTTCCATGTGTATATTATAATATTACCTAATTTTCTATGTGTATACTATAATATTACCTAATTTTCTAAGTGTATATTATAATATTACCTGATTTTCCATGTGTATATTATAATATTACCTAATTTTCCATGTGTGTATATTATAATATTACCTAATTTTCAATGTGTGTATATTATAATATTACCTGATTTTCCATGTGTATATTATAATATTACCTAATTTTCTATGTGTATATTATAATATTACCTAATTTTCCATGTGTATATTATAATATTACCTAATTTTCCATGTGTATATTATAATATTACCTAATTTTCTGGTAAAACTTGACAATCCCTATTAATTCTCAAAGATGAGTAATAGTAATAAACTTCCTGTTTTGGGATTGACTCCAATGTTTCATTTTTATTTTCTAAAGATTCTGTAAAAGTAATACTTAACGTATAGTACATACAAGTAAAGATAAAACACACAGCACACAAAATTGTACTGTTAAATACGACAACTTGTGACATTCAGTGTATACTATTAAAGGTGACAGCATTTGATATTCAGTATGTATAGTTAGTGTTGACAAATCTATATAATTAATATATATTATAGAGTTGATAATACTTGATACTCAGTACATACTATTAAGGTAGTACATATATTGATATTCAATGTTCTGTTAAATTAGTACATATATTGATATTCAGAATGTTCTGTTAAAGTAGTACATATATTGATATTCAGTATGCACTCTTAATGTAATACATATACTGATATTCGGTATGTACTATTAATGTAATACATATACTGATATTCAGTATGTTCTGTTAAAGTACGTCATATACTGATATTCAGTATGTTCTGTTAAAGTACTTCATATATTGATATTCTGTATGTTCTGTTAATGTAATACATATACTGATATCACTATGTGACATAAATTTTGTTCCAGAATAGTATGTGTTATTTCTTAATTGCTTATGTTGTAAAAGTACAGAAAATGACCATTATTCCCTTCAAACTTTGCTTTTGTGACCTGGATAATGAAATACACAGAAAATTAACCTATTTTCTGTGTTAAAACGGGCAAATTTGCACATTTTCATTTACATAAGGTCTGAATAAAACAACATATGAATCAAGATTTACGTGTATTTATACTAAAGTTATACAAAAATGTTTAGAAGCGAATAGTTTTTCGATATTTATGACTGTAATATAAATCACTTTCACGTGTCAGACCTCAAATACAGTCTCCCATCATGTTTTCATTATACGCTCCCAGATCACAAAAGCAAAGTTTGAAGAGAAAAATAGGTCTTTTCCGTTTACTTTAGGCATAAGCAATTGGGAAATAACACTTTCTGTCCAGGAACAAGAAAAAGTAAAAATTTTGTTACATAGTGTATTCAGTATGTACTATTAATCTAATACGTAAAATTGATATTCAGTATGTAGTGTTAGTGTAATACATATATTGATATTCAGTATGTAGTGTTACTGTAATACATATCCTGATATTCAGTATGTAGTGTTACTGTAATACATATATTGATATTCAGTATGTAGTGTTACTGTAATACATATACTGATATTCAGTATGTAGTGTTAATGTAATATATATATTGATATTCAGTATGTAGTGTTACTGTAATACATGTCCTGATATTCAGTATGTAGTGTTACTGTAATACATATACTGATATTCAGTAAGTAGTATTAATGTAATATATATATTGATATTCAGTATGTAGTGTTACTGTAATACATATATTGATATTCAGTATGTAGTGTTAATGTAATACATGTCCTGATATTCAGTATGTAGTGTTAATGTAATACATATATTGATATTCAGTATGTAGAGTTAATGTAATACATATACTGATATTCAGTATGTAGTGTTAATGTAATACATATATTGATATTCAGTATGTAGTGTTAATGTAATACATGTCCTGATATTCAGTATGTAGTGTTAATGTAATACATGTCCTGATATTCAGTATGTAGTGTTAATGTAATATATATACTGATATTCAGTATGTAGTGTTACTGTAATACATGTCCTGATATTCAGTATGTGGTGTTACTGTAATACATATATTGATATTCAGTATGTAGTGTTACTGTAATACATGTCCTGATATTCAGTATGTAGTGTTACTGTAATACATATATTGATATTCAGTATGTAGTGTTAATGTAATACATGTCCTGATATTCAGTATGTAGTGTTAATGTAATACATGTCCTGATATTCAGCATGTAGTGTTAATGTAATACATATATTGATATTCAGTATGTAGTGTTACTGTAATACATATCCTGATATTCAGAATGTAGTGTTAATGTAATATATATATTGATATTCAGTATGTAGTGTTACTGTAATACATATCCTGATATTCAGTATGTAGTGTTAATGTAATATATATATTGATATTCAGTATGTAGTGTTACTGTAATACATATACTGATATTCAGTATGTAGTGTTACTGTAATACATATACTGATATTCAGTATGTAGTGTTAATGTAATATATATACTGATATTCAGTATGTAGTGTTAATGTAATACATATATTGATATTCAGTATGTAGTGTTACTGTAATACATATATTGATATTCAGTATGTAGTGTTACTGTAATACATGTCCTGATATTCAGTATGTAGTGTTACTGTAATACATATATTGATATTCAGTATGTAGTGTTACTGTAATACATGTCCTGATATTCAGTATGTAGTGTTACTGTAATACATATATTGATATTCAGTATGTAGTGTTAATGTAATACATGTCCTGATATTCAGTATGTAGTGTTAATGTAATACATGTCCTGATATTCAGTATGTAGTGTTAATGTAATACATATATTGATATTCAGTATGTAGTGTTAATGTAATACATATACTGATATTCAGTATGTAGTGTTAATGTAATACATGTACTGATATTCAGTATGTAGTGTCAATGTAATACGTGTCCTGATATTCAGTATGTAGTGTTAATGTAATACATGTCCTGATATTCAGTATGTAGTGTAATAATGTATTGATATTCAGTATGTAGTGTTAATCCTGATATTCAGTATGTAGTGTTAATGTAATAGTGTCAATGTATGTCCTGATATTCAGTATGTAGTGTTAATGTAATACGTGTCCTGATATTCAGTATGTAGTGTTAATGTAATACATATACTGATATTCAGTATGTAGTGTTAATGTAATACATATACTGATATTCAGTATGTAGTGTTAATGTAATACATATACTGATATTCAGTATGTAGTGTTAATGTAATACATATACTGATATTCAGTATGTAGTGTTAATGTAATACATATACTGATATTCAGTATGTACTGTTAAAGTTGTACCTATGTGATGACTTGTATTATTTGTGTTATCAAACGTTGTGTTTTGCTTTTCGTTATTTGAAACTAAGGGTCAAAAATAGATTATAATTGAGAATAGAATTTGAAAGTATAAATAAAAGTATATTTTAGGCCTAGCATGGTCAAGCGCGTAAGGCGTGCGACTCGTAATCCGAGGGTCGCGGGTTCGCGCCCGCGTCGCGTTAAACATGCTCGCCCTTTCAGCCGTGGGGGCGTTATAATGTGACGGTCAATCCCATTATTCGTTGGTAAAAGAGTAGCCCAAGAGTTGGCGGTGGGTGGTGATGACTAGCTGCCTTCCCTCTAGTCTTACACTGCTAAATTAGGGACGGCTAGCGCAGATAGCCCTCGAGTAGCTTTGTGCGAAATTCCAAAACAAACAAAAGTATATTTTACCGGTTCACATGTAATATATATACACATAAAGCAATGATAATTGATTTCAGTCACTGTAATATGCATATTTTTGTAAGCGACATGTAAACTGTTGGAAACTCCAAGCTGTATAAGTTATACGTAAACTAACTGATAAAGCAAGCCGTGTAAACTAAATATAAGCTACTTGATAACTCCAAGCCGGGTGAGTTATGTGTAAATATAACATAATTCCTTCAAAATGCATATATTCGTAGTTGAGAATGGTCAGGTTTTTCCAGGAAGAAACTGAGGTGTTAACCATACGGTGTTATGTTCTGGGTGTTTTTATTATCATTCATATGATTTTTTTCCTTGTACAATTACATTTGATAATTCTGTTAATAATCAAAATTCGACAATAAGTGATGAATCAGAATATTTCTGTGAATATAATTTCTTAGGAGCTCGTAAATGTTTAATGCAACATTCGTGTTGTATAAACTTTTCTCTGTTCTGTGTGTTTGGGCGAAAGAATCTTTATTAAACCGTGTTTCTATGTAATATCTCACTCAGACGTATATAGGAAACAGCAGAACAATTTTATAAAGGTATATCTTACACTTCGCTGTTCGAATGCCTTTAATTCGTGCTTGACAAAACGTCGCATATCTTCATTTGTTTTAAATGGTTCACAGCACCCAATCCTTGTAGTTAAACATACTACTAGTCGTCTAGGCCTTTAACGGCTGAAACAGATTAAATTATTGTTAAAGCTTGCGTATGACAGATAAAATTCCGATCTGAAATGTGTTACACATAAACTTCTAATTCGAAACCCTTAATGGATAGATAAAAGCTGAAGAGTTATCTGTGACGGACAAAATAAAAGTGATAAATATAATGCTAACTGTTAGAGTATCCGGGAATTCGCTTAATATGTCGTAGTGCGGACAGTTATCAATATCTTTCTGATTATCACCGACTCTTTTGTTTTTCGTTAGCTTATTACTTGCTAAACAGTTAGGAAAATTTACTACACTTTGTCATTGCAATGAATATTTATAATTACAATAAATATTTCAAGTTGATCAACTACATCATTTAACCTTTTCACAATACAATATAAAAAAATAGAAATTATTAACTTTGTAGGCATAACAAAAATGATAGAATTGTTCTGAAAAAAACAGATAATTTTATTTATAATCTCCTGGAGTTTCGTGAAGTCGAATAAAAACATTTACAAAAATGATTGGTAATTGGTCAGAAAAAATGTGTTGACCGTTAAGATTAGAAATAAAACAAGATCTGTGGGTTATTCTAAGAAATTAAGTCTTAAAACCATGTTGTGACATATGTACAAATACAATTACAATATGGTTCATGTATATGCATAGCATAGCACCAATAATATGTCTGTAGGGCCAAATATCATTTAAACTACAACTTTTTCTGTTAATTACTGGACTCTAGTTACTAGTCACGTCATGAACAATATGACGTGAATGTTTTCTATTCAAGATTTGTGTGTAATAATTAGTACATTTTAATTATTCATCAAAATATTAAAACTACCACACCGGTTAAAAGTTTGACGTTTTAAGGACATTGTATCTAATTAAAGTTCCATTAATTAACTAATTATATCATTCATTTTTGCTTATTTGAGTTGAAAGTTTATCTGTTTATAATACCTGCCTTCCAATCCCGATGTGTGTGTGAAGCCTCTTGTGTGGCTTTGCCCTAAAAACTACCAACCAAATATTATGATTTCAATCAGTGGATTTCATTACTCAATTCATTCATGAAGTTTCATTACCTGCAAGATTTATCATTTTAAGTTCAGTGTAATCACTGAACTGAAAATGTTCATGCTTGATCAAACTTTCCCTAATCATGGATGTCCTCTTCCATCTCTTGATAGGGTTTTTTTCTGCACACATCGATTAATCTTCCGCAACCGGTAGGCAAACAGTAATCTGAATTGCACATTTTGATGACTAAAAACTTATTCTTGACAGCTTAGATTAATGCGCAGTCCTCACGCATCGAACACCGGGCCTAAAACCGTGGACAGTCAGCTAGATAGTGTTACAACACAGTTGTTCCACTGAAATGTTTATTTCTACTCTTGTTACGTGTACTTTCAAACGTAATTTGTCTTTTAATTGTTCTGAGAGGGATAACCTCAATCTACTAAGATAATGCTTCGTAAACGTAGCACGCGAACTATACTTTAGGATAAGTGTTTTTCAACGTCCACTCTGTTTTGAATCATTGTTTCGGAGAGTTGCACAAGATTCACTTTAGCATGTATGGAACATTGCGTTGAAATTTGTAATTCGTTTTATGTTATACAGTTTTGTTGTAACAGACTGTCTGTCTAAAAAATGGACACACCTTCTTCTTTCTTTGTTTACGTTTCGTTATCAAGTTAGAAATAATTTGGAACTGGTGTACGTTTTTTTGTAAACGTATTTAACTACTAAACGAAATGAAAGAAAACTGGAATAGTTATCGATATCAGTTTGGATTTTATCAATAAATAAAAGTTCATTATCGACTTTAGAATTACGACAGAGTTTAGAAACACATGTTCCTAAGCTGTTTATTCACCAAACAGCTGTTGGGTTCCATGAATTTGTTGCATGTTACACGGTCCACAATAACAGACGAGTCAGACAGAAATGTGTCATTATTCCAGTTAGTAATTATTCATGTTACACGGTCAGTAACAGAAATGTGTCAATATTAGAATTATTCCAGTCAGTAACTGCTGTTGGGTTCCATGAATTTGTTGCATGTTACACGGTCCACAATAACAGGCGAGTCAGACAGAAATGTGTCAATATTAGGATTATTCCAGTCAGTAACTGCTGTTGGATTCCATGAATTTGTTGCATGTTACACGGTCCACAATAACAGACGAGTCAGACAGAAATGTGTCAGTATTAGAATTATTCCAGTTAGTAACTGCTGTTGGGTTCCATAAATTTGTTGCATGTTACACGGTCTACAATAACTGACGAGTCATACGATAGAATACATCGACCTCTCTTGTAGTGGACTGAGTAAAAACATAATTTGAAGTTTCAAAATAAGACGTGTTTTACATCTACTTGAAAGCATTTGTAAGTACTTATTATAACATAAAGTGACTTATTTCATCAAATAGTAACGACTCATAAGACGCTCAATAAATCCAGATCAAGCTACCATTTCTAGTATACAGTAGGGTCGGTAAAGAAAAAACACTTTAATAAAATTATAGAAACAAATCGTGTTTTCTCCCTTACTTTATCTATTTATTTGTTTTTGTTTAATTTTGCGCAAAGCTACTCGAGGGCTATCTGCGCTAGTCGTCCCTAATTTAGCAGTGTAAGACTAGAGGAAAGGCAGCTAGTCATCACCACCCATCGTTAACTCTTGGGCTACTCTTTTACCAACGAATAGTGGGATTGATCGTAACATTATAACGCCCCCACGGTTGAAAGGGCGTGCATGTTTGGTGCAAGGTGGATTCGAACCTGCGACCCTCGGATTACGACACGAACGCCTTAACCCACCTGGCCATGCCGGACCCATTTATTTATTGTTATGCGCAAAGCTACACAATGAGCTATCTATGTCGTGCCTAGCACGAGTATCGAAACCCGGTTGTTAGTAGTGTAAACCATCAAAATTCCCGCTGAGCCACTGGAGAGTTAGATTCTCTGTCGAATATGAATTTTATTTCATGAAAGTAAATTTTGTTACGTATTCTTAATTACGGTTTTCCAGTTCGATATTTATCGAAATGTTTTGTAAGCGATGTTTCTCTATCAAGAAGATTTGTTAAGTAAAACAAGCAGTTAAAAAAATAAAAAGATCAATTACTTGTTTCATTTTTATCTGTCTATAGTTTTATGTCCGTTATTTCCAAGTTAATAATAATGATCTACAGCAGGTGATGTTTTACTGCTCCAACACCTTCATTCATCTCGATTAGAACAACACAAATAAAGATTGTGGCTACTTTGAGCAGTTTGGAACGTTGTGTTATAAGAAAACGTCATAGGTCCGGAATATAGGCTAAGATAGAGAATACCTCGCCACTCCAAAACTGAACATTTGTAGAATCGAATAAAATAAGATATACTTGAGAACATAGTTAAGCTGAAGTGAAATCAGCAATTCATTTTTAAACAGATAATTAAACGATTTATTTTTATCTTATTGAAACCTAAATTATTTTTTTAAAATAAAATAAATATATTTTGGTAACACATACAATAAGTACATTTAGGTACATGTTCTATAAAGTTATGATATTTTGAACACTGTATCTAACCTCAAACTCTGTTTTTTTTGTGACATACGTTATGTGTTTATGGAAAAACAAAACAGCATTAAATCCATTTTTTTTGCACAATAATTAAATATCTGAGTCTGATTATTCTCATATAAGAATAAGGTGTTTAGTGCTTATTAAAAGAAGCAATGAGTTATTCGGTAAAATAAGTATTGACAGGTAAACTTGCTCTGAAACGTAACAAAGTAATTTAATGTTAATGATGTAACTTTTAAACTCGATTCTCCACTTTTCTTCTCTTATTATTATTTAATTTCTTTGTTAATAAAATAATGAGCATTTTAACGAAATTCAAATATGTATCTCCGAAATTAGATTACTTGTGTTTCATTTAGCTACGATAATTGTAAGTGTAATTTAATTTTGTACGAAATAACTTAAAACATTTTACTTTTTGCCATATTTCACGAACTGCATAATGAGTATTTCTATCCATGAAGGCAATCTATCTACGAAGTCACTTTACGTAACTGGAATTAGAAACGTTGTGAGAAAAAGTTCAAAATACTTTCAAGGTAAAAAAAAAAGGATAATAAATCGCTGAATTTCGTTAACTATAAATTCAAACTGTGATGTTTCTTTATAATTTAACATAATTCATTTGTCTGTTTCATATCAGTTTAATATTCTACTTACTATACTGTTATAGTCATCATAACAAAAGTAACATACTCATTGAACGACAATATATAACCACAGCACTAGAAGTTATTCATTTTTAAGGCAAATTTGGTATATAAATAAAAATAATAACACTTACCTGTCAGTTGCGCTTGTATAAATATTTCAGATTATTCTTATTTTCAAGAGAAATATTTGACTTACAAATTCACCGACAGGTGGAAGATAAGAGCACACACACCCACACATGCGAATGGAACATCTGAAATAACATTTAAAACAAACACGTGACAATTAAGATTGAGGTGAAACAAGACTGGTGTCGTTATAATTCCTGATTTCTCACAAGTTTAAGTCTAGTATCTATAATTTGCATATATATACTTATTATAAGTTGATAATTACCTATAAATGGTTAATGCTTGTCCAGATTTATATCTGGCACTTGATTTATTGTAATTTAATTTTTTTACCTTTAAAGACGTCTAATAAAAACACAACCACATTTGTTATACTTCATACTAGATAATTTTGTTTGATTAAAGATATAGATCTTTGACATGGAAAACATTTTTATCCGTAGGCCCGGTATGGCCGGGTGGATAAGGCATTCGACTCGTAATCTAAAGGTCGCGGATTCGAATCCCCTTCACACCAAACACGCTCGCCCTTTCAGCCGTGGGGGGCTCCATAATGTAACGATTAATTCTACTGTTTGTTAGTAAAAGAGTATCCCAAGAATTGGCGATGGGTAGTGATGACTAGTTGCCTTCCCTTTAGTCTCACATTGCTAAATTAGGGACGGCTAGCGCAGATAGTCCTCGTGTAGCTTTGCGCAAAATTCAAAAACAAACCAAACCAAGTTGTGCAATGGTGTATATATATTGACTTGTAGCTTAATGTAAGATTTATACTTAACTAGAAACATTCCAACTCTAACATAATAGATACGTATACTTATCATGAGATCTTTATCTATTGATTATTTAATTTATTGTCGTTGACTGAATTTACAACTATATAAAATAGGGCTGTATTAAATAATACCTTATCTTTTATACTGTACGAGGAACTGTCTGAGACAACTTTATAAATTACACATTTTCTAAGTATTCTTAATGATAAAAATGAATCGCAAGGATTACT
Organism: Tachypleus tridentatus; assembly: GCF_004210375.1. Classification (NCBI taxonomy): domain Eukaryota; kingdom Metazoa; phylum Arthropoda; class Merostomata; order Xiphosura; family Limulidae; genus Tachypleus; species Tachypleus tridentatus. The sequence continues at coordinate 18,412,565 of NC_134826.1, forward strand.
TGCTTTGCTTTTAAAAACACAAATTACAAGGATTACTTGCTTTGCCTTTAAAACACAAATTACAAGGATTAATTGCTTTGCCTTTAAAAACACAAATTACAAGGATTACTTGCTTTGCCTTTAAAAACACAAATTACAAGGATTAATTGCTTTGCCTTTAAAAACACAAATTACAAGGATTACTTGCTTTGAGCACTTTGTTATTTCATCAGGTTCTGCTATGTAATCTACACTTCAACAGAAAACTATAAACTATTAAGATGGGCTTTAATGGATTTGGCTAAAAGAGATTTTGTTGTGTATCACAATACATTTCGTAGTCAATTGAAATCGGGTAAATCAGTATAGATAAAACTGGATCCGAAATATTCATAATACAATTACTAGTAAAACCAACCAACGTTGTTATGTGAGGCATTAAAATGTAGGTTTCTCAGCATTACCAAGTTTGTGTCTTTTTCTGCAAAGCATCAAAGTGCGAGCTTTCGTTGCTAGAGGGCTCTGTAGTCGACATAGGCCGGACTAGCAGGATCTACCGTGACTGCTTCCAGGGCGAGTGAATCACCACCTTTCTATAATTCTCAGCGACGAATTGTCTCGTCGGTGAAGTCTACTACTGTGTTTTTTTCCCGCCTTCCCGCAGGGAACTGGCCCAGTCCGGTGATACGGTGAATACAGAATTATAATTATCACACGGCATTACAATGACCAACCTTCTGGCGTTCAGCGCAGCTTGGGTTTCCTATGTGTAAGATGCTACGGTGTAATGTAGGAACGTGAGACAGAGCACTAGCCCGCATTCATTGAATTCAACCATACAATCAGTATAAGTCCTACTCTATAATCAAGCTGGATATTTCGGTTTTTAAAAGCTATCGATACACGATTACTGGTCCACTGCCTGGCTTGATAGCTACAAGCTCAGGATAAAACCGGGATTGGAGTTAAGCCACAAGTAGAAATTGCACGACTTCCTTAACGACTTTAACAATTATACGTTTAGAGACATCACGTTAGCAGAAAGTAGGTAAAAAAAGAACGAAAAGGCTATGCTAAAAACAGAAATTAAGTCTCTCCATGCAGTCAAGCGTATCTACATGAATAAATTCATAAACCACTGATAGCAGGGTTAGGTGTATCCAAAGCTCGCTGAATATGTTCTCCTCAATCTATACAAAAAATAAGTTTAAAGTTTTAGTTATTGGCTCAACGTCAAATATGTTATCTTAAAACTCTGAAAACCAGATATCGGTGGATTGATAGCTCATTGTGTAGCGTCATGGTTAATATAGAACGAAACAGTGTATAATCACCTTGAATTTAGTTTCCTGTATCTATATAAATAACCCAATAATGCTCCTAAGTAAACTGGGGAATAACAATATTTCAACGTCGTTAAATAACCCAATAATGTCTTCAAGTAGACTGGGGAATAACAACATTTCAACGTCGTTAAATAACCCAATAATGTCTTCAAATAGACTGGGAACTAAAAATATTTCAACGTCGTTAAATAACCCAATAATGTCCTCATATAGACTAGGGAACTAAAAATATTTCAACGTCGTTAAATAACCCAATAATGTCCTCATATAGACTAGGGAATAACAATATTTCAACGTCGTTAAATAACTCAATAATGTTTTCAAGTAGACTGGGGAATAACATCATTTTAACGTCGTTAAATAACCCAATAATGTTTTCAAGTAGACTGGGGAATAACAATATTTCAATGTCGTTAAATAACCCAATGATGTTTTCAAGTAGACTGGGGAATAACAATATTTCAACGTCGTTAAATAACCCAATAATGTCCTCATATAGACTAGGGAATAACAATATTTCAACGTCGTTAAATAACTCAATAATGTCCTCATATAGACTAGGGAATAACAATATTTCAATGTCGTTAAATAACCCAATAATGTCCTCATATAGACTAGGGAATAACAATATTTCAACGTCGTTAAATAACTCAATAATGTCCTCATATAGACTAGGGAATAACAATATTTCAATGTCGTTAAATAACTCAATAATGTCCTCATATAGACTAGGGAATAACAATATTTCAATGTCGTTAAATAACCCAATAATGTTCCCAAGTGGACTGGGGAATAACAATATTTCAACGTCATTAAATGACCCAGTAATATTCACAATTATACTGGTGGATTACTGTACTGTTTTAATTTACTTATATTGTCTTTTACTGTTAGTTGGTTTCTTTATATTTTTGACTTTTAAGTTTCATACCATACCATTTTTTGCTTTAATTTTCAACATATTTTATAAATACAAACACAATTAAAATTTGTTCTGAAAAACACATGGAATAATCTATGAGACAAATTGAAAGCATCTGACAGGTGTAAATTAATAACAGGAAAATAATATTCATGATTTTTGTTTTCTGTAACAAATTAGAATGTGACAACATTGAAAGTGATGTATGGCATAATAGACAAAGAAACAAGACAACGACGTGTTTTAAAAACCTTCCATGAACGCACTAGAACAGTATTGTAAACGAATTACTATTTCTGTAAGCACCACCTGTTGTTACAAATCCTTTGCTTCCAAGTAAATTTTTTTTTAGTATCACTATAGCGTTTGGTTATTTAACATCTCAACTGTCGTGTAAGTTGCATACATCTGTCTAGGAAAACAGTAGCATTTGGAAAATATACAATGATACTTTGTCGGTACCTTAATCTTTGTATGCACATTAGTAAAGTTGCTTTACTTGTGTTATAGGCATGTAGCTTAAACACTAACATCATATAAAGCAGTACAAGACAACTTAGTTCTCGGTATCTTTGAACCATTTCGAACACCGAATGTTAATTGATACAGGAAATATTCGTGGGAAGGAATTCTTATAAGTATGAGACATTCTTATGGCTAAACTTATTTTACAACATAGAAATTATAATATATGTACAAAAGTTAAAGTGGTGATTGTTACTAAAAAAACAAACAAACAAACGAAACCAAAGACAACAACATACCAGAATTTCATTACATCCAAAGACGTATCTACAATTCACAGCTATGTCTCGAAGTGTGAGATATAAATTTAAACCAGGAAAAAAAAACCAACGTCAAAAGCAATGATTGAAAACCTCCATTTCAAATGAAGTCTGCATATTTTATGTTTTAAGTATAAACTGTTTTCTGGTTCCAGTGAAGCTCTTCATAAAGATGTGAATTTACATCTGGATGTAAACATTTAAGATACTCCATGGTTGAAGTGTTTCAAACTGTAACACAGGGATAAAGAAGTAAAGTTATTTAATGAAAGTTAGAATAATGGATTCTACTTACTATAAGTAAGAATGGTACATCAAATTAGCTACATTCTTTACCGACTGGACTTTCGGTTCTAATCTATATAGGTAGTGCGATTCTTTTTCAAGAAAATACATGAAAAATGCTTTTGAAACATATCCTAACAGTTTCCTACAAAACTTTCCAGAATTATAAACATTTCCAAAAATTATTGTGAAGGTAAAACATAAGGTAATAACAGAAATTGTAGAAGTTATGAACAGAAAAAAAAAACGTTTTAATTTTTATTTTCTTTAAAGTTAACAATTCATACATTGTTAGAGAAGCGATTCTCTCTCCATCCGCCAGGAAAACAGTGATGTAATTTGGTCTATTTAACATTTTCAAACCCAATAACAACTTGGGCAACTCGTCAACTAATTGACCAGGCCAGGGATTACAAAGATCAGGTATAAGTTCTTACTAATGAAGGGCAAACAATCATCAACACCCGCCGTCCATATGTCTACAATAAACCAAATAATGGAATTTATTGTCACTATTACGACAGTCCAAGCCTAGAACATCTAAATTTCATTATTTTATTTTTTTTGCATATAAGTTGTGTTATGTTGTTCTTGATTTTTACAATTTGACAGATTTTTAGAACGATTGCCCTTAAAATATTATAGCTCATATACGACATTAATACATGTGTTACAAATGAATGGAAATATATATCAATAGCACATGCTTTTTTCTACGTTCTGTAATACACCACTTGACGTGAACTTTCACTGACATAAACTTAACAGTTTCCACATTGCTAATTAAAAGATTTACTTAAATATCATGTACAGACAGTTATTAACGAGAATGTTTTTATGTTACCCAACACGGTATAGCTTGTAAAAACCATGTTTAATTTCATAAAATAAATCATTAATATTTAATTTGTTTACCCGGTGGTTAAGGCACTTGACTCATAAATCGAGGATCGCGGGTTCAAATCTCCGTCACACCAAACATGCTCGTCCTTTCAGCCGTGAAGGTGTTATAATGTGACGGTCAATCCCACTATTCGCTGGTAAAAGAGTGGCCCAAGAGTTGGCGATGGGTGGTGGTAACTAGCTGCCTTCCCTCTAGTCTTATACTGCTAAATTAGGGACGGATAGCGCAGATAGCTCTCGAGTAGCTCTGTGCGAAATTCAAAAACAAACCAAACCAATTTTTATAAGTATAATAGTACTGTCTGTTGTCTATATGAATATAATAGTTCTGTTTTTCTGCATAAATATAATAGTATTGTCTGCTGTATATAGAAATATAATAGTTCTGTCTGTTGTCTATATAAATATAATAATTCTGTTTTTTCTGTATAAATATAATAGTAATGTCTGTTGTCCATATAAATATAATAATTCTGTTTTTTCTGTAATGTCTGCTGTATATATAAATATAATAATAATGTCTGTTGTCTATATAAATATAATAGTTCTGTTTTTCTATATGAATATAATAGTAATGTCTGCTGTATATATAAATATAATAGTTCTGTTTGTTGTCTATATAAATATAACAGTACTTTCTTTTGTATGTTGTTTTGAGGTTATTTTGTGGGTGGTTTTGCGTTTTCTACAACTACTTCGTTCCCCGTTGGTGAACTTTTACCAAATTTAGCAAGAAGACACTGTTGGGTCCACGTGGAGATACAAGCAAAGTTGTGCTTCCACAATTTATGTTTTGCAGTTTTTATAGACGTTTTTTTTTCTTACAATTACTATACAGTTTTCACAGCTACGGGAAGAGGGAGGAGTTTTCTAAGTATTTTATTTCATGGTATTAATTGATCCGGTTACATATAAGGGAAGCGACTTTTCATGTCCTAAGATAATTTTTCATTAATCATAAATTTACGTAATTTCCGTTCAGAGTGGTAAAAATAATAACTTTTGACCAAAGCTAGATACCTTCACATATCAAAACTAAAAATCGACCTACTAATGAATATAGCTAACTTACTACCAAGTATTACGTTCCTTCTTCTAATGACAAGAAAGCATGTTTCATAAATTACGAAGGTTAACATGTTGTAAATCATATGACAATTTATAGAGAAATTTTAAGGGAATTATTGCTTTGTATATAGATACATTTTAACCAGAAAACTCGATCCTACCCACTGAGCACCTACTGCATAAATTCCAATTTTCAAAATATTTGGGGAAGTTATAATAGGAATTTCAGGCAGTTATTTATTAAATAAAAACACGAGGTATTTTCTTCTGATTAGAAAAGATATATATATATATATATATAAATTTTAAATTGCAACTAAAAATTACTGTGCGTATTTCGTTCTGTTTCTTAATTTCTCTACAAGACGCCCGTAGTGGCACAGCGGCACGTCTTCGCATTTACAACGCTGGAAAATAGATCTTGTATTCTCAAGACGGTTGAAATGGGTATTATTAAAACTTTAATTAAAATACAATGCAGAACAACGTTTTGACCTTTCTAGGTCAACTTCAGGTTAAGAAAGAGAGTTTACAAATTCTGTTTGTGAATTAACCTGAAGATGACCTAAGAAGGTCAACACGTTGTTCTGTATTGTATTTTAATAAAAGATTTAATACCCATACCAGTCGTCTTGAGAATACATTTCTACTTCAAGTTGGTTTCTCGTCATCATAAAGCCAGATCCTAATACTCTTGGTGGGCAGAGCACCGATAGCCCGTTGTGTATATTTGTGCTTTATTTCAAACCAACCACATTCATGTTGTCACTAAATAACTAAATACACTTTAATTATAAAAATACTGTTAACTTATTCTTTTGATGCAGTAGTGTCTTAACTTCGCTTCAAAGCTTCGATGACAAGTGTCACTTTAACCTTTTATTTTATGATGTGGATGATGTGCGTCAATTTGTAACTGGCAACTGATGCTACGTTATTACATTAACTGAACTTAAAATATTGTAGAAACAAATAATTTTATTATACACTGGGAGACACACGTATAAGAAAATATGTAAATATTTGAAAAATAAAAATGTGTCTTACATTTAAAGATAACAATTATTTCATAATTCCATAACACATATAATCGAGCACAACTGTTAACAACAACAACTAATACTTAGTACTTAGCCACCTAGGAAATGTGTCCAAGGTCTTTAATTTGGTAGTTCCCGCTAGATGTTCTTGTGCATAATTAAAGGCACAGGAACGTCTGTAAAAAAACGAATATAATAAATAACATTATAATTTAGTAGTGGAGTTTACAAGTAAAGAATTAGCCAAAGAAAAACCATCACAGTTGATTTCAAGAAATTCTAATAATATTTAATGACAGGTTACATTTGAAAATAAAAATAGATGATTCTCTCCCAACAATTTAAATATAATTCAAACAAAGCGATTACAAAAAAAAGCTAAACAATATTTAAAAAACGTTGACTATAATGTTATATATATATATATAATCTCACTAACCACATGTCGTCGTAAATTATTTGTATTGTTATCAATACAATCACACAGATCAAGTGATCTACACCAGCAATTGCTAAACATTTCACTACACACGAATAGTTGTTACAATATTAACTTACAAAGCATATGAATAAATATATAGTAACAACTGTTCGTGTGTAGTGGCATTTTATAATTTTAATAGTGATTTTATATAAAGAAATAAAAGGATCAGTGAAGTTACAGCAATATATGAATGTCCATACAGTCCAGAACTTGTTTTACAAATTAAGTTTGTTTATTTGTTTTTTGAATTTCGCACAAAGCTACTCCAGGGCTATATGTGCTAGCCTTCCGTAATTTAGCAGTGTAAATGTAAGACTAGAGGGTTGGCAGCTAGTCATCATATCACCACCCACCGCCAACTCTTGGGCTACTCCTTTACCAACGAATAGTGGGATTGAACGTAACATTATAACGCCCTCAAGCTAAAAGGACGAACATGTTTGGCGCAACGGGGATGCGAACCCGCGACCCTCCGATTACGAGTCGCACGCCTTGACACGCTTGGCCATGCCGGGCCTTCAGTATAAGATTATAAATATTTTAATGGAGCAAATAAATATGGAGACTGAGCAACGATTTAGGAGAAAAGTTATCCGTGAAAAACTCCGCTATTGTTATAAAATATATCATTTCTAAGAGTACCTTCTATTTGTTTGTATTCTTAACAATGTCTCAGAAGCTTGGTGAACCTTTATTTACGTGTGATTTCATTAATGCTTACTAGGGACACGTATTAGCACGCTTTTAGATATTTGTTTTGCTATAAATCAAAATATTATTGAACCAAAGTTTTAAAATTAATTCAATTTCACGGGTCAGTACAAATGGTACTGACATTAACTGAGCTAGATCAGTTAAAATGATTTATCAGCTGTTCTTATACGCTAAAGTCTCTTACAAATAAGTGTTTAATTGGTGAGTCTACTCTAGAATAACTTGATGAGTTGACGACTTACCCAGAGGGAAGCTTTCCTAAGGAATAGGCAATCGTAAATCGTTATGATGAGGAAATTCCTTGCCTTTCCATAAGGACTCTTCTCTTACAGGTAAGTGTTTAATTGTTGAGTCTACTCTAGAATAGCTTGATGAGTTGACTTACCCAGAGGGAAGCTTTCCTAAGGAATAGGCAATCGTAAATCGTTATGATGAGGAAAATTCCTTGCCTTTCCATAAGGACTCTTCTCTAACAGGTAAGTGTTTAATTGGTGAGTCTACTCTAGAATAACTTGATGAGTTGACTTACCCAGAGGGAAGCTTTTCTAAGAAATATCCAATCCTAAATCGTTATGATGAGGAAATTCCTTGCCTTTCCATAAGGACTTTTCCTGATATTTCACAAATTATCATGTTAGTATTAAAGCATTTATTTCTGACAAAGTTTCAAACGCATTAGGCTTAATTAAATGCTGAGAAATAATCAAGAAACGTTAGTGTGTACAATGTGTTTAATGGAAAAAATAATAATGTTTGTACAATAGGATGCACTCAAAAACCAATGTTGAAAATGAACATGGAGAAAACCACAGAGATTAAGAAGTAATTGCAAAGATTGTATAACACATACAATAAAAAAAGGTAGGACAGCTGAGGTTCAACATTCGTCATTGTAACACATTAACTAGAGTCAGTAACAGGTAACCAAACTCATCTTAAGCCTGACATCTACGTTATATTATTTATACCTTTATTATTTTTAATAACTATTCAACTGCTCATATATGTATATATATATATCGTATGACTACAAATGTTATTTTAACAGTAAATAGGGAAGCTTCTAAAATCGCTAAAAAAAAACTCCAAAAGGTTTACTAGCTAGCACAGTTTGTTAATACTGATATATCTACCGTGTTTCTCCGATAATAAGACCTACCCATAAAATAAGACCTAGTGTGATTTTTGGGGATAGTTTTAATATAAGCCCTACCCTTAAAATAAGCCCCAGTTAAGAGTGGCAGGAAGAGGAAAGAAATAAAAAAAATAATTTATTAATTAGTTTAATAGTTAGTTAATTAGTTTGTTTAAGTATTAATCAGTTAGTTTAATAGTTTAATAATAGTTTATTCTAAATGGTTAGTTTAATAGTTTTACTTTGTAACTTCATTTTTTTAATATATCAAAATAAGACATCCCCCGAAAATAAGCCCTAGTGTCATATTTTGGAGTGAAAATTAATATAAGCCCTGTCTTATTTTCGGAGAAACACGGTACTGTACTTACCTTATCAAATATTAAAGTAACTTTAAAGTGAATTAACACTTCTTACTGTAGTGACAGTCCCCTTTCCAGCGTGTGTTATCAAAAAAATGCGGGTTCGTCCTAAATAAAAATAAAATAGTTTTGATTAAGGAATATCATTCAATCAGTTTGTGTGAATTGTTTCATAAAATATACTCTTTATTTCAGCCGTTTCTAACTAATTTTAGTTTGAGCAAGTTAGTATTTTAATAGAAAATTAAAAGTGAGTTTTGCCTGCTTCACGACAACAGTGTAATTCTGTTGATAAGCACGATTAGAACCATGGTAAAAATTACTTTGTGCATTAAGATAGGACTTACTGATAAAAATATATTTGTGAGAATACCGCAGTTTAAAAATAAATTCGTTTACTTTTCATCTGTTTGTCCTGATAGGCCCGGCACGGCCTGGTGGGTTAAGGCGTTCGGCTAGTAATTTGAGGGTCGTGGGTTCGAATCCCGGTCGCACCAAACATGCTCGCATTTTCAGCCATGAGGGCGTTATAACGTGACGATCAATCGCACTATTTGTTGGTAAAAGAGTGGCCCAAGAGTTGGCGGTGGGTGGTGATGACTAACTGCCTTCCCTCTAGTCTCACACTGCTAAATTAGGGATGGCTAACGCAGATAACCCTCGTGTAGCTTTGCGCAAAATTCAAAAAAACAAACAAACTTGTCCTGATAAATTACATAAAGGTATTAAATAACGTTTTTTTTTTAATTTTAAATATATTTTCTTATTATATACTTGAAATGTGATAAAAACAATTATCGCAGTTTTCGACTTAATTAATGAACTGAACAATGAAAAATTATACAAATTATCCACCATTTAGAACAAAAATGAAATACCTAAATCTCGTTCAGTGCATCGTACCTTCCTTTTTCTCTTGGCGACTGGTACGTCATGTCCTCAGCCGTTTCTCCTGAAAAATGTGCTTTTTAAATAGGTCACTATCACAGACACTTCACTGGCCTTCAAACCGAGATTTTGTTCAGCGGAAATTTTCGCACGACATAATATGATTACATTTTTGTATCTTACAATTTTCCAGACACGAGGTCAAGCTTCAGATAGAATTTTTTAAATATAATTTTGATGATAAAAAACGTGTTTTAAAATGCAGAAAATAGCTTTAAATATTATTAAAAAACAAACATTCAAAGCAAAACATAGAAAGCTCACTATAACACGTGAATAATGGGATAGTTTGAAGTTCGAACAGCAATGAATTACAAGAGCTCAAAATGTATTCGTCGTTGCTCAATGAGACTACAGTTTATACCATTAGAATCTCAGATACAACGTATAACTTTAACACTTGCAAATAATTATATATCATCTATACATGTACATCCACGATGTCATAAAACACGTAATTTTAAAATCTCTTGATACAAAGGGACAAAATCTCTATAACCCGAGAGCTTTTGAAGGAAGGACCTTTCTTCTTCGAAAGGCCTCCCAGTGGTACAGCGGCATGTCTATGGACGTAACGTAACGAGTTTTGATACCAGTGGTGGGCAGAATACAGATAACTTCTTGTGTAGCCTTGCGCTTAACTTCAAATGTTGGAAAAAATATGAACTTCAAGTCTTATAATTATGGTATTCTTATTGCTTAGGAGTTAATGTAACTTTATAATATCTTTGTGTAGATGTATTCTTATTGCTTAGGAGTTAATGTAACTTTATAATATCTTTGTGTAGATGTATTCTTATTGCTTAGGAGTTAATGTAACTTTATAATATCATTGTGTAGATGTATTCTTATTGCTTAGGAGTTAATGTAACTTTATAATATCTTTGTGTAGATGTATTCTTATTGCTTAGGAGTTAATGTAACTTTATAATATCTTTGTGTAGATGTATTCTTATTGCTTAGGAGTTAATGTAACTTTATAATATCTTTGTGTAGATGTATTCTTATTGCTTAGGAGTTAATGTAACTTTATAATATCTTTGTGTAGATGTATTCTTATTGCTTAGGAGTTAATGTAACTTTATAATATCTTTGTGTAGATGTATTCTTATTGCTTAGGAGTTAATGTAACTTTATAATATCTTTGTGTAGATGTATTCTTATTGCTTAGGAGTTAATGTAACTTTATAATATCTTTGTGTAGATATTTTGGTTTCATTACACACATAAAAACGCTTTCTTCACTTATAGGGTTTATAGTAAATCTTATTGGTCGTGTAGACAACGTTTGGTGTTTTTTTTTTAAACCATTTAACAGAAGTTTTCACTTTAAAGTACGAAACTATCTTGTTTACTGATACAGACTATTACCAGATATCATGAAATAAAAACTTGTTTGTTACTTAGCTACAGTTTTAGCATGTGAATGTGCAGTAGGTAAATCAAAGTTCAATAACTCTCATCCCATTAACAAATACAGTTTATAGTGAAGAATAATTATTTGTATTTAAAAACTAATAACTATTTAAAAAGTATAATACGAGATTTTATTTGAATTCAAAAAATGATATGCTTACGAAGAAACTGGTAAGAATAGCCTATATGCTCTCAGACATTAAGATACCGGATAACATCTTCCGACAATATACAAATGTTTTTAAAACATCTAAAGTATTCTTAGTTAAAATTGTTGGTAAACTGCAAACATTAATGTAACAAGAACGTTGTCTTTCAAGTTTTACTAGAGGTCTACTTTAAAACATTATATAGAGGGTTTGGTTGGAACTTCGCGCGAAGCAACACGGGGACTATCTACGCTAGCCGTCCCTAATTTAGCAGTGTAAGACTAGAGGGAAGGCAGCTAGCTATCACCACTCACCATCAACTCTTGGGCTACTCTTTTATTAACGAATAGTGGGATTGATTGTTACGTTATAATGCTCCCACGGCATGTTTGGTGTGACGAGGATTCGAACCCGCGACCCTCAGATTACGAGTCAAACGCCTTAAATACCTGGCCATGTGAAGTCACACAGTGAAATGATCCTCTAAGATTTTATATTATTTCACGTATAGTACGATGCGTTATATCGGCCTGAAAATATGTATTTTTAACATGATTCACGTGATTTCCATTAACTCAACTAGTATAAACTTTATTAGTATTTTTCCCAGAATGTTCTGAGTTTATGCCAGAATGTTAAGAGGTTTTTATGCCCCGGTTATGTAGTGAAGGGTATTCTATACAGTTTATAGATTGAAGGATGTTCAGTACACTATTTATATATCGAAATACGTTCTATGTTCTGTTTATATACTGACGGATGTTGTATATTCTGTTTATGTACTTAATGGTGCTCATATGTTCTATACAATTTTCATATATTGAAGGATGTTCCATGCTCTACACCCACACACACACACACACACACATATATATATATATAGTGAGTGATGTTTATGTACTGAGGTATATTCTATTGTCTCTGTTTATATACATAAAAATATTCGGATATTCTGTCGACTGTTTTTGTCTTGAAGAACATCGTGTAGTTTGTTATGTACTGAAGTATATTCTATGTAGTTCTATACCGTGTTTATATACTCAATGAATTTGTACTTTGATTATACAAATTGGTGGATATTCTACACTCCAAAATATGTCTGTGTTTATTAGATGACGCTTGTTTATTTAAATTATCGCACGCGCAATACAAATTTACCACGTCAACATTAGCCATTGATGACACCTAAGTCAGTGGTACATTTGTCTACGACCAATATACCTATACTAAAAATGAAAAGCTTTATGACGACAGCAGGGCTGTAAAAAATAAAAAGTGAAAAGCAAGACGAGTTCTGTAACGCCACTACTGGAAGAAACAAAGTATTGTACGTGTAATGCTGCCGTCTAGAGCAGAAGCGAAGCACTGTTGTCCAGGAAACCGTCGTCTGGAATCCGGCCATGCTATGCAAGAAGGAACAGAGTTTGAAGAATTCGGATTCCTCTGCAATGTTACTAAAGGAAGTGCTTCAAAACGAGCGCCTAAGGATGTGAGTTTGATATACGTCCTAATGCAACATATGTCAGAGAAACGCAATATCGTTAAGCGGGCGTCTGTGACGTCCTGGCAGAATTCTGATCGAGTCGAGAAGGCGGAGGGAAGGTGGAGTGTTAGGGTCGCGGGGACTGTTTGATTCACCTTGCACCTAACTTACAGAGAATACTACTGGACAAACCAACAAGTGTGAAACTTTTAAATCTACGTTCTATTGGAGACAAATATATTCAAGCAAAATATGTGTGGATTGTGCAGTTCTCGTTAGGTTATTTATATATATATATATATATTTAAAGTAAAACTTATTTTCGTCGTTATTCGAAGTTTAACTTAGAAAATTCTTTTATACGTAATTCTTGGAAGAAACAGTCAAGCAAATAGTGTATTTTGAGTGGAGAGAGAGAAACAAACAACGGACAAGTGGTGTATGTCGCTTACACCAATAAACCATCGATGGTGATCATCTGTACTCTTTGTTAAGGTAAGTAACTCTTTGAAATTTTCCCTCATCATAGAACTATTAGCCTTCAGCCCTATCAGATCTGATGAGAACATTAGTCAACTAGAGATTTAAAGCTGAAAAAAAAAACACGCAGCAACACTAAGTCTGCGATAGCATCTCAGTCGAACGCATGTCAACAGGTTTTTACTAGGTCACGAATAGAGAATATAATGTTTTTTTTATTTTATTTGGTCATGAAAGTGCATTTTATTCACCGAGTAATCGCGTACAATTGTATAGATTTTAACTGTAAGAAAAATCACAAATATGACAACACAGGACAGTGAGTAAGGAGACCACCACAGGATGACCTGTTTCATTCACTGTGTGCCCCGCAGAGGAGAAAATGGCCTTCGCAAGGTGCGGTCCTTATTCCGGCTCTACTGATAAAGTGTTGCCACATCGTAAGCAGTTTATTTTTAAAGGTGACACGGACAATGGGTGACTGTGATTTATTAAAAGCGCTTGACTTGATTTCGTTTCGATACCAATGAACCTGTGTCCTTCCATACATCGCTACCGCACACACCGTGAAAGGACCAATAAGAGAACCCAATAAGAGTTCATTATGGTTCAATGTACAAGAAAGAAACTGATTTCTGATTGTGAACATAGAAGTACTATATTAAACATAATATAATATTCTACTACTATTAGTCAAATAAACAGCTTGTTTGGTTCTAACGTACCGATTTTCCTGAAATATGTTATTAACAGAAATGAATATCTGAAGTTTGATAAAAGATTAATTAGTATTCTGATCAATCAGCAGCTCACCTTTGATGACAATATAGAAACATTTAGCTTTGATTAACGTAATAATTCCATTTAACAAGTACTCCAAATTGTTATATGGATACGTTTGAGTGATTTAAAACACATATAACAGCTCTCTATTAACTGAATGGTGGACCATGCAATCAACTACACTGACTTATAAATACATTTTGAATTTCGCTTTCATTGTGTTTAGGCGAAGCGTATTAATATATATTTATCTATCAGTCTAAAAAAATTCAGCCATAACTCATTACAGTAAATATATTTACCTTTATAGACATTTAACTTTAATTCTTAGAACTTTTGGTATGAGTGTGTTCGCTTTTTACACACACATTCTACTAAATTTTTTTACCTTTTTTCTACTTTCTGGGGTTCTCCACAATCTGATAATATCGTATGTTTTATCCTTCATAAAGTAACCTACAGGGCAATAGGTCTAGTAATCATGTTGTTACAAATACACTTCTCTTACAACACACGTATTTTGTGGCCTAATGAGTATATCATGTCAAGTTATGAGTAATAAACCTTTCTACATCATCTACTGGCTAGGCCAAACTCTTAACAATCTCCGATTGGCTCTGGCGATCATATTCAGCGCAACAAAATGGTTCTTTGGTTGGCCCTGTGTGATACTGTGCACGTAAAGGTTATAAGTGAGGTCGTGAAAATGTTTAGTTACCTAAAAGTAAGATTACCAATTTGTATTTATTGCTACGGTTTCTCTGATGTACACACTCGATTCTTTTATTAGTTTACGAGATAATCATTTGTTGTAGAAGGGCAGATGTATCCTAGATTGAGTGCTTGAAACGTTTATTACAACAACATCATTTCAGAAAGGGTAAAATAAATTATATTATCATTTTTACCCTTTCCTTCAGTTAAGGAACTTCATTTTTTTAATCATCTTTTTTAAAGAATAAATTTTGGCGTAAGGACTTGAGACGGAGTTATTTATTCATTTTGATTTGATTAACATAAAATTATCTCGGTTGTCAAGCAACACACAACTGCTGCCAACAATAGTTTCCGAATTTACACTTTAACTGTATTTAACCCAGTAACACATCACGTAGGGAGAGTAAGTCGTTTGAATAGCAACTGAAGTCATTTCTAAAGGTTAATTATAATCGGTTTACAGTAAGTACTCCAGTCATTTGACTAAAAACAAAACCACCCACACACTTGCCAAATATAAAATGAAATAAAAGAACGCTATTCTGAATAGCAAAGAGAAACAAAGTAAAACATACGTGTTTATCTGATCTCTATTGAAACTTATTGAGGTGGTAAATATGTCCCGTAAGAAAAATTCTTGAACAGAACATAAGTAACGGTATGTTGGAGTAGAAACGTAAACACTTGGGATTAGTGTCGAATCACTTTCTATTCACTGACATATAGAAGTGGTTTGAATATTTCTAGGTGTTAAATATCCACATAGGTGAACTTACTTCTTTTTGTATATATTTTATCTATTTTCTACGAACCGCTTACATATAATTCAGTCTTCGCTAAGGTTCAGGATCTACTTAGCTGTTTTTTTAAAACATTCAATTCGTATCTTGCTATAATACGTCATGTGATTAGGATTTTGTCACAGTGTGTAGAACGAATGCTTATCGAAAGCTAAAATAGTTTTATTGAAAGTAGATACTTTTTGAAAGTAAACGGTACGAAGATGGCGCTTTCAAAAATGCACAACGAGGATTTCCGGAAACAGAATTCTTTAAACCATACATTTTATGGGAAAACGTGGGTCATAACGATTAGTTCACGAATAAACGATATATTAAGTACGATTTTAAGCGAACACTATTAACATGAAAGTGGTTATTGTTTTATTGTCCTCATGAACATTATACGTATTAGAATAATGTGACATGCACTTGTTCGTAATTCACAACCAAATATTAAATAAAGAAACCCGTATTTTAAGTCTAATAGCTCGTTTAATATACGATTACCAATTAAAGCAATCACTACTATACTTCAATACTAATGAAACCTGGAAATGTTTACTAAAAAAATTATATAGATTGGGACGCGTGTGTGTGTTTTTCTTATAACAAAGCCACATCGGGCTATCAGTTGAGCCAACCTAGGGGAATCAAACCCATAATTTTAGCGTTGTAAGTCCGTTAGACTTACCTCTGTACTAGCGGGATACAGACTGAGACTTCTAATTATTGTTTGCCCATACAAACATGTACAGTACTAAAACAATCATGTTTATGACTAAAGACAATACGATCACTTCACAAATATTTGGACCCGACAACCACGCTTTGTTATTGTTTAATCAACATCTATATAGGATTGTTTAAATAGGGTGGTTTTCTATAGGATTTTAAACAAGCACATAAATACAAGTTTTAATAGTTTCTAGTTTGTGTGTTGAACATTCTTCGTACACGTCGTTTCAAAACTCCATCTAAACTCAGGTCCGGCATGGTCAGGTGGGTTAAGGCGTTATAATGTGACGGTTAATCCCACTATTCATTGGTAAAAAGTAGCCCAAGAGTTGGCGGTGGGTGGTGGTGACTAGTGCAGGTAGCCCTCGTATAGTTTTGCGCGAAATTCCGAAACAAACAAAATCCATCTAAACCACTTAAAGGAAACTTAAACATTTGAATTATATGTAATTGTTGAGCAATAGAATAAAAACAATCAAAGCGGGAACGAATACAATAATAACTGACAATAATAATAATAATAAAGCAGCCCCAACTGTTACAAAACAGAGAAAAAGTAATAAGATGTGACTGCTTAAAAACTGTAAAATGAGTTAAAGTAAACACATCAACTGAAGAAAACGACAAGAAACGTGTGATAAAAAATAATAATAAAATAAATAGAAGAGACAGTTGTACGTTTTCATCATGGTTATAAGATACGTGTGAACAAAATTAAGTGTATATTACTTTCACGTACTTAAGTACAGCAAAAGTTGACTTAAATTAGGCTTTCGTGTATCTATAAGGAAAACTTATGTTTGATCCTGCGAAGGCCGACGTATGTAAAACTATTATGACATCGTAAATTTCCGATAAAATATTCTAGTTACAGGGAATGTTACGACAAGTGATGCATTTTGGTGGCATAAAAACAGGAAGGGCGTTATATTTAAATTATATTTTATATTTCGACACATGCTATATAAATGATAACAAAGTGTTCTATATATATATATTAAAATGTCTGCATGTGCCTTGTATTTCTTTTCGGAACAAAACACATTACCAGCATCTGGTAGAATACAACCACTTGTTTTTATTTTCTTAACGCTACGTTTTAAGAATACTGTATGAAAATAGTTGTACTCATTTATATAAAGACAGCAAGAAGTTTTTTAATGCTATTCTATGTTACTTCTAAAGCTTTGTTATTGACACTCGAAGTTGTTTTTCATTAGTTTAAAACCTATGTTATTTCATATGGCAAACACACACTACTTGTTTAAACGCATTAGAATAGCAGTGTTGTACCGGACTGGCGACTATTTCTACTTCGTTTCGTAAGATTAAACCAACGTTATTTCATATGACAAACACACATTACTTGTTTAAACGTATCAGAAAAACAGTGTTGTACCGGACTGGTGACTATTTCTACTTCGTTTCGTAAGATTAAACCAATGTTACTTCATATTTCAAACACACACTACTTGTTTAAACGTATCAGAATAACAGTGTTGTACCGGACTGGTGACTATTTCTACTTCGTTTCGTAAGATTAAACCAATGGTACTTCATATGACAAACACACACAAGTCCTATAAACGTATTAGAATAACAGTGTTGTACCGGACTGGCGACTATTTCTACTTCGTTTGTTTACGTCTTATTGTTTATTAAACATGGTTATCTTGCAATTACCTTATTCATCTTTCAGCATTAGATTTCCTGGTATCACTAGGCTGTATTACCTAGCCAGAAAACTGAATGGTAGGATAATACTATGGTATACAGTACGTTTACTAGCCTGGAAACTTTGTAGCAGCAAAATATAACACTGGGGTATACGCTACGTTAATCAGTCTTAAACTGAGTGATATCGAAAAATAAAACTGTAGCACTGAATGCAAATAAACAGCCTGAAGACTAAGCAGTAACACGAGAAAAACTAATGCAATGGGTTACTGTAGCACATACAACTAGCCGAGGCGTATACTCCCAACGTTTTTGGAATAATTCATTTGTTTCTGAAAATACCTCTGTCGCAATGAACCATTTGTTTATTACAAAACTTAATAAATAGTTCCACCAGGAGAAAACTGTCTATTTACTTTTATTCAGGTCCATAAACAAATGGGGAACGTAAAATATATTGCTCTTACACCGTGGGCAAACGTGTTTAACACCTTAAGACGTAGTTTATATTGTAGGAGCCAAACAATTGAAGCCAGATCAGTGAAATAGAATTGTAAGAAAAACAACAATAAAACATTATTAGAACATTATTGGTAAGTTTATCCCTGACAATGAAAGTTTCAGAAGAATATGAGTTTCGCTAATATTGTGCGTCTAGCTTTTCTGATAAATGCTTGTGTTCAGTGGATTGTATCAAAAACACAGGGGGAGCTGTGTACGATTTTAACAATCTAATTTAAGTACATTTTTCCTTTTTTTCTCTACGGGTATCTAACCTAAAATATATAAGTAAAATTGTTTGTTTTACTTGTTGTTTTTTTTAATTTCGCGCGAAGCTACTCGAGGGCTATCTGCGCTAGCCGTCCATAATTTAGCAGTGTAAGACTAGAGGGAAGACAGCTAGTTATCACCACCCACCGCCAACTCTGGGGCTACTCTTTTACCAACGAATAGTGGGATTGACCGTCACATTATAACGCCCCCACGTCTACAAAGGGTGAGCATCTTCGTTGTGACGAGGATACGAACCCGCGACCTTCGGATTATGAATCGAGGGCCTTAACCACCTGATCATGCCGCGACTTTATTAGTAAAATACATGTGTACTGTATTTTTTAATTTTACAGGTTAGTGAGTTACCAATATAAATCTTGGATAGAAGGAGAAAAAACGTTTAATGTTTTCATTTTGCATATCAATGCAATATTGAGACTACAGAACATCAGAGTGATATTGTAAACATATTGTTTTCACCACTAAACACTCCATATACAATATTAGAGGTTTGTTGTTGTTTTTTAACAATTATTTGTTGAATGAAGTGTCTATACATTTTGTGCATTTTCTATTGTCATCATATAACAACCACATGATTTTTATATGGACGTAAGGGGTATATATATATATATAATTTCATAATACCGATTTCAATTGTATTCAATTTCAAAGAGTAACTGAGGGCAAAAGAGATTCGGTACAACCTAGTGAATGGCGCATTCACCATCAGTTATAGCTATTTATATAAACGTTGACAGTTTTAGGAACTAATAATGACTGATCATAATCGCATGATGTTATTTTATCTTGTCATATTATTCATATATACAATATATTTATTCCTGCAGTCTCACATATATATATATAAATTCATACAAATTTCATTGAGATATAAAAACAAATTATGTGAAGATCGGAGCTATGAAAATGTATGATCGAGTAATCGTCTTTTTCTTCGCGTGCCACATGCGATTTCTATAAAGTTAAGGCTTAGAACGCTGTATTCTTTTAATCAGAATTCACACTATAACTGTATTTTTTTCTGATTTTCTTCTTATAATTGTTTGAAAATTCACTTTTCTATTATCTATTAGTTACTACGTCTAATATTCTGTATTTGCTGTAGTGATTTTCTGAATATAAGTTAGAGTTCAAAAGCTTTCGAAGAATAGGCAGAACATGTAGTTTTATTGTGAAGTGAGACTATGATGGTAGGCATGTTACGTGAAGTAAGTTTCGTGTTCGGATTGTATGTGTACGTGAAGTTAACTTGTACACGATAGAGGATTAAAGGACATGTTACGTGAAGTAAGTTTCGTGTTCGGATTGTATGTGTACGTGAAATTAAATTAACTTATACAGGATACAGGATTAGTGGACATGTTACGTGAAGTGAGATTCATGTTCAGATAATATGTGTACATGAAATTAAATTAACTTGTACAGGATACAGGATTAGTGGACATGTTACGTGAAGTGAGGTTCATGTTCAGTTAATATGTGTACGTGAAATTAAATTAACTTGTACAGGATACAGGATTAGTGGACATGTTACGTGAAGTGAGATTCATGTTCAGATAATATGTGTACGTGAAATTAAATTAACTTGTACAGGATACAGGATTAGTGGACATGTTACGTGAAGTGAGATTCATGTTCAGATAATATGTGTATGTGAAATTAAATTAACTTTCACAGGATACAGGATTAGTGGACATGTTACGTGAAGTGAGATTCATGTTCAGATAATATGTGTATATGTAGCTAAGTTAACTTGTACAAGATTAGTGGACACGTAACATGACAACAGTGACGTTCGTTTTTCCCCATTATCAAGACGTTTCTTGCTCTATTTCAACATGATAGGCTACTCGGCAGATTTTTCTAACTGAAGATTAGTTCGTATTTTGTAAATCAAAAACAAACATTCGCAGTGCAAGCTACTTTACACGGTTTCATATTCTGCAAAGTTAAGACTAAGTTTAAGAACGAAACCTAGCTACTTTCTCAACGTTTCGAACAGAATCTTTCTGTGTTCGGTTGATGAACAATGCACTTGTTCAGTTGGCTCGAAGAGAAATATAAGAAAACGCTGACGAATGGTTCTTTGCTCACCGTGATTACATGAAAAAGTGCACGCGACATATCGATCAACTCACCAGAATGTCTCATATGCATGTGTTAACGTGTTCATTCATCTAGTTCTTTTTTTTTTTATTTTCAATTTTTTTATTGGTTCTATCTTTCTTTAATCGAGTACAAAGGTTCGGCGCAGACAGTAACTATGTTCTACGGTTCAAATGCGTTGTACACCAATAAGATAGAATGAAACAAATAATATTCAAGGTTGGGAAAAAACGGGCAAACAAACCTAATTCCAAGATATCTACACGTTAAAAACTTCACGCTTTATCCAACTCGAATCGAGGCCTGAACACAAAAAATAAAAATGAAAACGTGTTTTTCTCAGTCTTGGAAAAGATATCTAGTAACGTTAGGGTTAATTATTGGCAAGTCATGAAATAGAATCTTCCAAACTCACGACGTGTGAGGAATTAGTGAGAAAAAACCGGGTAAAACAACAGGTTTACTAATATCTTGTCGAGAGAGTCTGAAAGAGTGGAAAGTTGAGACAAGTTTTCAATTTCCCTGAGAACACTCAATAAAAAGTATATTCAGATAGTGTCTGTATACTTTTGAGTGTTAAGTCAAGCCATTCAACTAATTTACGGTCAATTACACACTGTTGGCGGCCTAGGAATTGTGGTCCTATATCAGTTCTTCAAGTGGGGTATTACGTGAACCTTTATTGAGCTCTTTTACATTGATGTTGGTACTAAACGTCTCTCTCTACAGTCAAAACACGTGTCACGCTCGTAAATAAGATTTCAATACATGATAAACTTTATAGCCGAGCTTCCATCTTCGAATAATCGCGCGAACACGTATTACTTTTACATCACTCGAAATTGGAGTATCGGCATTGGATAAAAAATTTAAAAAAAACAAACCAACACGTGAAGTAGCCTTCCAAGAAGATCATGTATTATCCTAATAACTTCACTGTCTTCCATACACGTGAACTGAAAGGACCTGCAGTTGTGTCGGGGCAACCACTCCCAGTCCCGTGACCTAATGATGATGTCACGGTACACGTGCGAACAGGTTGAGAACTTTTAAGGTTATTTAAAGTCTGTCGTAAAAGTCGGTTTGTCATAAACATGGTTGGAAATAAGCTAGAACTGCTGTTGTTTGTACAGATGGGCGTTTATTGCACCCAATGGTGTATTCTGAAATGTACACAAGGAACCATTAAGGACCTCTACGGAAAGCTTTTTACGGGAAAGCGCAAATGTGTACAACCTGTTCAATTTACACCGAAACGGCATTACAAGACAGGGGTTTGAAAAACAAATGATAAATACAAACAAGTTTTGTTCAAAAGTGTCCAAATATCCTACAAGTTACTTTTAAAAGTGTCCATATATTCTACAAGCTACTTTTAAAAGTGTGCAAATATTCTACAATAATACATTAAAAAGTGTCCAAATATCCTACCAGAAACGTTCAAAAGTGTTGAAATATCCTACGAGTTACGTTTAAAACAAAACAAAACAGTCCAACTATCCTACAAGATACGTTCAAAAGAGTCCAAATATTCTACAAGCTACTTTTAAATGTGTCCAAATATTATACGTTCAAAAGAGTCCAAATATCCTACAAGATACGTTCAAAAGTGTCCAAACATCCTAAGAGTTACGTTCAACATAGTCCAAATATCCTACAAGCGCTACTTTTAAGTATCCAAAGTTCTTACAAGATACGTTCAAAAGTGTACAAACATCCTGAGAGTTACGTTCAAGCGTGTCCAAATAGCCTACTATTAAGAACTGTTAGAAAGTACAACTGTTTAAAGGAAAGTGTTTCGTTGTTAGTTGTTTTGCTCATGACAGAAACTAAACAAACTTGCTTTACTCTTTCCTATGGCAGCTGTGTTGGTGTTTGTCCAAAATGGAAAATATATAACCTGTAGAGTGTTTCTTTTCACCCAGAAACGTTTTGAAATTATAGCAGAAACACATATATCAAAGTGGTACACTTCATATATAATCTTTTATCAGGAACCTAGAATAAAGAGACAGTAGTGAAGGACATTGGATTAATATTTATCTATATTGAATATTAATCGTTTCAGCTCATGTTTTGATACTTGACTCTAATTATCTTTGCTGTTTTTTTTTCGCTGCTTAGCCATGTGACTTTGTTCAAACGTGCAATAATGGCAGATACATGTATGCATTCAACGTTGCTCCCGTATCATTCTATAGAATAAAAAACATATCTATATACTCATAGAAGTAACACTGTTTTCATGTTACTGGTAGACGAAATTACAAATTTCTACACACGTGCAACTAACGTATTTTCCCTCGATACGTATGACGGTGTATATACATTCTAACATACACAGAAATCGCAGTGATTTCACATCATTCGTACGTAACGTTTTTTACGAAATAATAACAACTGTATAAGATAATTGCAAATAAACCTGGCTTGAATGATAAAATTAATAGGTGTTTCCTAGTGTTTAGCCCATCCTACGTCCACAATTATTAATATATAAGAAACAATAGCAAGAGACGAATTACATGGGTTTCTGTTCATATGGATTATTTCAATTTTATGTACTATACATCTGAATCTTTTATGAATAATTTTTACCGTTTTCTTAATCAGAAACAATGCAGGTTCATTGTATTATTATTTATCGTATTCCAAATATTCGTTTTATTTCTTGCTTTATTGTTGCGCGACTTTGGGTTTTTTATCTGCCTTGTAAAAATTCCGCCCTATTATTTACATACAAAATGAACTTGTATGATAAAACCAGCAGAATAATTAAACAAACGTATAATCAGGATATTCCGATAAGCCTATATTTAAAAAAAAACAAATCCTTATCTGGAATGTATCAAAGAACAGTTGCATGATATCTGTAATTGCTAGAGCGAGATGAAATTACCTGCAATTTTGGTCCCATTGCAATCTGCCCTGTCATTGGTGGGAAACCGAAAGAGGTCTCTTTGGAACCTTCAATGCCTCAGTAAGAAAAACCACTCTTAAAATGCAAACACTAACAAAGATTTTCTTCATACCTGACAAAGATCCTTTTATTATTGAAGATGACAGTACGATCATCTCTGATTTACCTACCAAAATAAAAAATAAAAAAACCGCGTATTCCTCACGTGACTGTACTGTAATCTTCTAATCTTCTAGAAAGTTTTACTTTTCGAGTGCTGGTATCCTGCGCATTTCATTTCTATGGCTCACATCAATAATGCACCCGCTGTAATTTGGTATGAACAACAACAAAAAAAGAAACAGGACTGATCACAGAGGCGTGAGCATCTGTAACCAATCACAGGCTCGAGGAGCCTGACGGGGAACTAAAGAATCGTTGCAATTTTTATGGGGATTTCTGAAGTACGTTTTGAAAATCATGGGTCAGATATAACTCGTAATGACGATGTGTACCGTGCATGCGAATGGTCGACCACAAAGCTTGCAAGTATCTCGTGAGGAAACTAGGCCTTGTCCGGCTGTAGCTCACCACGTGCGACAAGTGCAGTCTAACTGAGTTATTTTATTTGTTAGTTGCTTTGTTTTTAACGAACAACTCCTCGCATTTTCAGTTTACACATCAACTGACTTCAGTTGAAACGTAAGTACAGTTATGGATAAATTTACAACAATGTTCTCGATACAATACGGGCTAGTATTTAAACATTATTGCCTGTTTATTGTATGACTCATTTACGACTACTATCTCGAAAACAGCGTGTGTTCCAATCCCATATTTTTCTAGAAGAAATGAAAAACAAACAATTGTGTATTATTGTGAAAAGAGGCCCACTACTGCAGTAATCGGAACATTACATTCAATTATCAAAGATGTTTGCTTGTTTTTTGAATTTCGCGTAAAGCCACACGAGGGCTATCTGCGCTAGCCGTCCCTAATTTAACAGTGTAAGACTAGAGGGAAGACAGCTAGTCATCACCACCCACAGTCAACTCTTGGGCTACTCTTTTACTAAAGAATAATGGGATTGACCTTAACATTATAATGGCCCTACGGTTGAAAGGACGAGCATGTTAGGTGCGACGGGGATTCGAACTCGCGACCCTCGGATTACGAGTCGAACGCCTTAACCCACCTGGCCAAGCCAGGGCCAATTATCAAAGAACTGATTACAATAAGTATCTCTGAAACACAAAATTCTACGTAATGGAAAGATAACAGTCAATTTATTGACAGGTTGGCTCTAACAATCTACTTAAAACACTTGTTTATTGGTGTTCCATGCAAGCAATAAAGACAAGGTATCCAGATAAGATTATTAGAAAGGCTGGGATTAATGCCCATGAGCTATGTTTGTATATCTGATTTTATTTATAGATACACGCGTTGCTTCAATCGATTTGTTTCAACCTTCGTGCTGTTAATGTAGTACATTTAAAGAGTATAAAGTTAGAAATAAAATATCTAGCGGTTTTAAAAAATTATATTTAACTTGCTTTCTTTTATAGAATTAGTCAGAGATTTTTATAAGTGAATTAAATTGTTTTTTTTTATCCTCTAAATTTCATACTGGTGAGGTTTTTGCCTTAAAATGACGAGCAGTTTCACGAGAGTTCGCGTGAGAAACGACAATAGTCGCGTAGATTTGATATAAGGACTCCACACTATCCTGAGGAGATGAATATGTGTTTTTTACAACAGCAGCAGGCAACATTATGATCAGTTTCATGTAGGAATGCACGAAGTGAAATGTATTATCAAGGTTTGAAACAGAGTGACTTAGAAAGAAGTTGGTGTCATAATCTAATTTATTGTATTTAAGAAATTTAAATTAAAAAAAAAATGATATCAGCTATGAAAAACATTGGGGGGCGAGTTTTCTGTAAATTTTTGTTTCAAATTAATGTTGTTGTTTGGTTCATTTTCGTTAATTTAACGAGACAGTATTTTAGACAAAATGGTTAAGTAAGTGACTAAAAGTAAGTGACTAAAAGAAACCCAGAAGTTAAAATTAATTGCTCTCTTCTACCCAACCCACAGTAACCTTTGGTCACTCCCCACTGGTCAGAGTCACTCCCGTCTATTATTTAAATTTAATAATGTTTCGTGGCTGTTGACAAACGGTTATATTATCAAAATTCATGCTTTACATATGTTGTCGTAATGTTGTCAATATACATTATTTTTACTTCTTTCTAATTTTTGTCACGTTTCTCGTTTGCTGTTTTTTTTTGCAGGAGTAGATAGCTGGACAACTCCCATTGGTTATCCTACCCAAGAACTGTCGAATCCCAACTCATCGCGCTTGCGCAGTCAACTGAAACTACAGGACTTTCTCACTTTGTGTGATTCTACATCTAACGAACCACAAATCATCAGAGCATGAACTCATATTTTACAAGCTCGTATCTTACTGATTTACGAACTGGCGACCACTACAACAACCAGCCAGTACACACCCAGCACAACGGTGAGACCTGTGAACAAGTCTCACGTCAGTACTTGGCTCACACACAATACTGTTCGTCTCCTCCTCAGGGAGCAGGTACTTACCCACGCTTTCCCCCTTACGACCGTTTGGAAATTCGACCGATCACTTCATCGCCCAATTCCCCCAGCCCTCCTGAAACTTACTATGGGAACCACTGTGGTCAGCAACCTCCTGGACCTCCAGCTCTTCCTCATCCGCCTCAGCCAGCTCACCAACCACCTCCTCCTCATGGCCCGCTAACACATCCCAACGCTTATGTCCCTCAACAAGATGGTCAAAACTGTAGAGGGTCACCAAATGGTACTGCATCTCAGCACCAAAACATGACCCAGTATCCGAGTTGTAAGATGCAACAGCCACCCATACAACAGCATCCCCCCACCACCACCACCACCACACAACAACAACAACAACAGCTTCATCACGATCCGAATGGCGTTCCCAGGCCAGTGTCGTCCGAGTGTCCTACCAACATGCACCAGCAGCCCTGCCAGAGCCCTCTCCACTCGGGCCCACCCCAGCAACAACAGATGTACTCACCACCGGGGGGGAATCCCCCCAACGTTCTTAATCCAGCTAGCCAGGCTCCTCCGTCATCCGGGGCTCTTCCGAGCCCCCTCTACCCCTGGATGAGAAGTCAGTTTGGTAGGTACCAATCAATAGATTGATTTCCTATAGTTGTCTGTGATCGATCACGTCACCACCCAGTTTCTGTGTTCGCTACGTGTAGGTGTGGTGGGTGGAATGTAAGAGTGAACGCCCATTAGCCGTTGGTTCCTGATGTGTTTTTGTCCATAATGTATCTATTCAAGAAAAAGTGTTGGTTCTTACCATTAAGCTTAGATTTGATTGTAGGGAAAAAAATGAAGCTTTAATGATAACTTTCCAGTAAAATGTTTTTATGACTTACAATCAACACACACTCAAAAAGCTCCAGTTCGTTCAAAATCAACCTTAGAAAGTAAAGGCTGAAATAAAATAACCAACAAAAAATTCATAAAATTTAAAATTTTGTGGAACGTCCATAAAACAGTTTACACAACACAACTGTTAGTGGCGTTCAGAATTTTATCACTAAACTTGCTCTCACGCTCATGAAGCTCTTAAGTCACGTGATAATTAATTACTTTTCATGTTTTTAATTCATTTCTTTTATCCTCAAGTTTCCTGGTGACTCAGTCTGAAGGCTTATAACACCTAAAACCGGGTTTCGATGGAGAGCATAACACAAAAATACCTCATTCTATGGTTTTGTATTTAATAACAAACAAAGATTTATCTCTAAGGTTTATCAAATGTCTTTTAAGTATAGAGACCTATGGATGAGAAAGATGTCTGTTTTCTTATCAAAAAAACCCTCGATATATGCATTTAACAAGTTATATGTTATCTCCATTCATTGTTAACGTAATATAGGAATATTTTTTATATTTTTAGTTTATGCTAGTTTAAGGATAGTTTTTATTTTAAATCTAAGTAGGTATTTTATTATGATCGAAAACTGGTATTGGTTGAAATGTTGAGTTACCCTTTATAAAGAATAATGAACATGAACTTCTCCTCCCCCGGAAAACAGAAAGAAATCGAACACATATTAATTAATTTCTCAGAGCACAAAATCAAAATACGACATGATCTTTCTAAAAGAAACAGTGTTTGTTTGTTACTACAATTAACGTAAGGTTAATTAGGCTGTGGCTGTTATTATGAATTACATTTTATTTGTATATTTTATCTTGGTACGTTTCCCAATACAGAACTTGTAGCTGTCTGACTGCTGATTGCAATGAAACTAATGACAACAATTCGTTATTACAGTCATATGTAATATTACAATACTAAACACATATGCTCTTTACTTGTGTTAATTAACCATTTCTTTTTGCTATGCTGAAATTCTGGGTATTTCGTTGGAAAAATGTTCACCCTAACTCGAGATTTACTTGTGCTAAGTGTCTATTTTGTTCTGTAACAATCAGTAAAGTAACTCGAGATTTACTTGTGCTAAGTGTCTATTTTGTTCTGTAACAATTAGTAAAGTAACTCGAGACTTATTTGTGCTAAGTGTCTATTTTGTTCTGTAACGATTAGTAAAGTAACTCGAGACTTATTTGTGCTAAGTGTCTATTTTGTTCTGTAACAATTAGTGAAGTCACTTGATTGCGAAAATCGTTTTTAGTTGGTTAACAGGAACGAAATAATATAATATAAAAAATAATTCTCTATTACTCTTATCACTAAGCCTATAATAACATAAACCTGTGTTTTGTTGTGTAGTTTACAACAAAAGGTTAATATTTTGACACTTGTAAGAAACAAAAATCTTTGGAAAACAACTTTCTTAGTGTTTACTTTGCTCAGAACTTTTCAGAAACAAACAAAGGTCATTGCTGTCGTTACTGCTTCAGTGTAAATTAGTGATATAAGATTAATTAGTTACCTCACAGTAAAAAGTAAGGACTGGATTACTTTCGCGTTAGTTTTGAAACTTCAAAGACTGCAGGTAATTATAAAATATTAAAATTACTATTAGTAGGAACTCTTATATGAAGCTTAAGTTACTACCAAGTTAAACGTTCACGCAATAACTCACAAAAATCAAAAACGTGAAAGTCGCATCAACTCCTTCTGTAACTGTTTATACGAACCATTAAAAATGCAAACATCAGGTTTTTACTCCAGAAGGCGTTTAAATATGTCCAGTGGTAAAATGTTGCACGTGGTTTATACTTAACTAAATACATATGTATACACATGCATGCCTCTGTATTATGCATATTTATGTATCGGTTATTTGCGCAGAGTAACCACGTGGAGCTTAGTAGCTACTTAAACTCCAGATCGGAGCTCCTGGGAATGCTAACCACAAGCGTTATTTGGCGTGCTGTCGCTTTATAATGGAATCGAATTCATCTGCATAAAGTTATTTGCTATCTGTGCAAACGTGTTTTGCACACATAAGGGGAGCGCTGTTCAGCGTGTAAATAATATCAACTGCATTTGGTTTCTATAGTAAATCTGTATTGTATTGTTAAGGATATGTTATTTAAACATAGTATATTTTCATATGGATTATAGTACTAAATAAATCAACGGTAGATAACCGTTGAATGCTTATCAAACCGAGCTTTCTAGTCTGGTTTTGGAGCTTCCAATTAGAAAATAAAACACTAACTATGTTTCTTACTTTCGTGTTATTAATTTCATGTTCAACTCGTATTAACATAACATACTTTTCTTATAAACATGAGTTTCCTATTACCTCATTGACTTTACCATGTTCGCGTTTAATATACATTATTGTAATACATTTTTATCAAAAACAAAATTGTCTCATTGTATCCTAGCTCATGTTAAGTTCACGTTCATTATATATTATATTGTAATACACTTTTACCAAAAACAAAATTGTCTCATTGTAGCCTAACTCCTATTAAGTTCACGTTCATTATATATTATATTGTAATACAATTTTACCAAAAACAAAATTATCTCATTGTATCCTAACTCCTGTTAAGTTCACGTTCATTATACATTGTATTGTAATACACTTTTACAAAAAACAAAATTGTCTCATTGTATCCTAACTCCTATTAAATTCACGTTCATTATATATTCTATTGTAATACATTTTACCAAAAACAAAATTGTCTCATTGTATCCTAACTCCTATTAAGTTCACGTTCATTATACATTGTATTGTAATACATTTTTATCAAAAACAAAATTGTCTCATTGTATCCTAGCTCATGTTAAGTTCACGTTCATTATATATTATATTGTAATACACTTTTACCAAAAACAAAATTGTCTCATTGTATCCTAACTCCTATTAAGTTCACGTTCATTATACATTGTATTGTAATACACTTTTACCAAAAACAAAATTGTCTCATTGTATCCTAACTCCTATTAAGTTCACGTTCATTATACATTGTATTGTAATACACTTTTACAAAAAACAAAATTGTCTCATTGTATCCTAACTCCTATTAAGTTCACGTTCATTATACATTGTATTGTAATACACTTTTACTAAAAACAAAATTGTCTCATTGTATCCTAACTCCTATTAAGTTCACGTTCATTATATATTATATTGTAATACATTTTACCAAAAACAAAATTGTCTCATTGTAGCCTAACTCATGTTAATTTCACGTTCATTATATATTATATTGTAATACAATTTCACCAAAAACAAAATTGTCTCATTGTATCCTAACTCATGTTAAGTTCACGTTCATTATATATTCTATTGTAATACACTTTTACCACAAAGGCTTCGCTTAGTGCTTCCGTGTTTCCTTTGTCTTCAACATATGTCATTACAACAACTTTCCTCGAAATGTAACTCAAAATATTTATAATAGAAACACAAAGTGCAAATGCTTATTTTGAAACAAATTATAAACAATTCAAATGTAAAATAAATGAATCCCAGGGAAAATTACTTAGAATGATTTTGTCGAAAAAATCTGTGTTCTAGAGGAAAGAAGAGGATATTAATTTTTAGAAGATAATTCCATGATTTTCTCGTATTCACGCTGTAACACGCATTGTTACGTCATCATAAAAACTGATTGATTGTTTTAGGCCTTGCATTTCATTTTTGCTATTTTCACTTTAAACATAGCGCTAATATAACGCTTTTCCATACTTGTATCTTATCTAATATAACATGGCATTTTCATCTATAGTGAGGTGATAAACTTGTGTCTTATCTAATATAACATGGCATTTTCATCTATAGTGAAGTGATAAACTTGTATCTTATCTAAGATAACATGGCATTTTCATCTATAGTGAGGTGATAAACTTGTGTCTTATCTAATATAACATGACATTTTCATCTATAGTGAAGTGATAAACTTGTATCTTATCTAAGATAACATGGCATTTTCATCTATAGTGAAGTGATAAACTTGTATCTTATCTAAGATAACATGGCATTTTCATCTATAGTGAAGTGATAAACTTGTATCTTATCTAAGATATCATGGCATTTTCATCTATAGTGAGGTGATAAACTTGTATCTTATCTAAAATAACATGGCATTTTCATCTATAGTGAAGTGATAAACTTGTATCTTATCTAAGATAACATGGCATTTTCATCTATAGTGAAGTGATAAACTTGTGTCTTATCTAAGATAACATGGCATTTTCATCTATAGTGAAGTGATAAACTTGTATGTTATCTAACATGGCATTTTCATCTATAGTGAAGTGATAAACTTGTATCTTATCTAAGATAACATGGCATTTTCATCTATAGTGAAGTGATAAACTTGTGTCTTATCTAATATAACATGACATTTTCATCTATAGTGAAGTGATAACGTTATCATTTCTACCAGTTACTTTATAATCATTGTTTTTCAACGTCGTTTGTTGTGTTCTTTCTTTTACTGTGCTTATGTTGAGCAAATGTTATTTTTATATAAGTTTTACCCCCTCATAAAAATAAGTTGCTTCCCTACGTTTTTACACTTACACCCAGCATATATTTATATCCATTTTGACTAAAGAAACAGGTTTTTCACCTGTGTACTTAAATTTGATAAAACAAACTTTATATAATGTGGTTAATAGGCTTAACATTTAAATACGAAATATTTTTTTTAAAATTTTGCGACTATTTTTTAAAATATTTTATAATTTTGACTTCTGTAAAGAAATATGGGGCGTGGGCTCACCCTGTGGTGGAGCTCCAGATCACAAAGGTGGGCGGTCCAAGTTCGAATTATTGTGATGTCACAGTATATTTTCCATACTTTAAACTCTATGTCCTGGGAGAGTACCATTAAATTCCCGAGTATTTATGGTGGTAGTAGGGAGCTGCTAGGCCAGTAGTTCAAAATTGGGGTCAGTGTAGCTTAGTAGCTCTGTTGTGTGTTGTCTATATTTACTTTTTATTGTAAACGTTTAAACAAATTATTACGTAGTAGCTGGAGTGCACGTTCTCTTGGCAGAAGTCATGCAAGTTCGTGTTTGATGAAAGGTTGTCTAAGAACATGAAAAGTTGCTTCTATCATATGTAATTGTAAACAACGCAAAATCGTCCATAAAGAAAACTGCAAAACACGAAACTTGTGCGTATCTTCCTATGGACCTGATAAATTTACAAACCCAATTTAGTGCAGATCTACCTACACGAGGCGAAGTAGTGTTAAAATAGCTCGTAAAAAATTGCAAAATTAAAAATATTTTTCCAGTTCCACACGTACCTAATACATTACCACTTCGTTTTGGGTAAAGATACATCCATAACTTGCGAAGTAGTTACATGAACATACAACAGACAGAACTATTATACTTATATAGACAACAGAAAGTATATTATAATTACGTAGATAACAAACAGAACTTTTACATTTATATTTATATAGATCAC
Source organism: Tachypleus tridentatus (assembly GCF_004210375.1). Lineage (NCBI taxonomy): Eukaryota > Metazoa > Arthropoda > Merostomata > Xiphosura > Limulidae > Tachypleus > Tachypleus tridentatus. Next base: position 18,445,509 of record NC_134826.1, read on the forward strand.
TGAGAGTATAATTATATTTATACAGACAACAAATAGTACTATAATATTTGTTTAGAAAACAGAGAATACTATTATATTTATAAAGACAACAGACAGTATTATTATATTTATGTAGAACACAGACACTACTATTATATTTATATAGACAACAGACAATACTATTATAATTATATAGATAACAAAGAGAACTTTTATATTTATAAAGACAATAGACAGTATTATTATATTTATATGAACAACAGACAATGCTATTATATTTATATATACAACACAATATTGTTATATTTATATAGAAAACAGACAGTATTATTGTATTTATATAAAAACAGAATAATATATTTATATAGACAACAGACAATATTATTATATTCATATAGATAACAAACAGAACTTTTATATTTAAATAGACAACAGACAGTATTATTATATTTATATAGACAACAGACAGTATTATTATATTTATATAGACAACATACAATACTAATATATTTGTACAGACACATTTCGTATTAAGTTGGTCATTATTTATGTACTTTTAGTTCTTACGTTATTTTATGTGAAACTGTTAGCGTTTCTGTATGATATTATGTTTGATATGTATGATATTATGTTTGATATGTATGATATTATGTTTGACATGTATGATATTATGTTTGATATGTATGATATTATGTTTGATATGTATAATATTATGTTTGACATGTATGATATTATGTTTATATGTATGATATTATGTTTGACATGTATGATATTATGTTTGATATGTATGATATTATGTTTGACATGTATGATATTATGTTTGACATGTATGATATTATGTTTGACATGTATGATATTATGTTTGATATGTATGATATTATGTTTGATATGTATGATATTATGTTTGATATGTATGATATTTATGATATTTGACATATGTATGTGATATTATGTATGATATGTATGATATTATGTTTGACATGTATGATATTATGTTTGACATGTATGATATTATGTTTGACATGTATGATATTATGTTTGATATGTATGATATTATGTTTGATATGTATGATATTATGTTTGACATGTATGATATTTTGTTTGATATGTATGATATTATGTTTGATATGTATGATATTATGTTTGATATGTATGATATTGTGTTTGATATGTATGATATTATGTTTGACATGTATAATATTATGTTTGATATGTATGATATTATGTTTGATATGTATGATATTATGTTTGACATGTATGATATTATGTTTGACATGTATGATATTATGTTTGATATGTATGATATTATGTTTGACATGTATAATATTATGTTTGATATGTATGATATTATGTTTGATATGTATGATATTATGTTTGACATGTATGATATTATGTTTAACATGTATGATATTATGTTTGATATGTATGATATTATGTTTGACATGTATGATATTATGTTTGACATGTATGATATTTTGTTTGATATGTATGATATTTTGTTTGATATGTATGATATTATGTTTGACATGTATGATATTATGTTTGATATGTATGATATTTTGTTTGATATGTATGATATTATGTTTGATATGTATGATATTATGTTTGATATGTATGATATTATGTTTGATATGTATGATATTATGTTTGACATGTATGATATTATGTTTGACATGTATGATATTATGTTTGATATGTATGATATTATGTTTGTAATTTTCACTCATTGTTAACATCACACAACGGTTACAAATGTTATTTTTATATCTACAGTGTTTGTATCATAGACCAGTTGAGTTTGCTTAAAGAAATGATAATATATATAATAACTTCACAGTAAAAACAAAACTCTGTATTAAGGAGATTAGATGGTGAATCTTATCATTGTATAACAAGTATTAACAATCAACACCAAAATTATATCTTGGTGAATTTTATCATTCAATAACAAGTATTAACAATCAACACCAAAATTATATCTTGGTGAATCTTATCATTCAATAACAAGTATTAACAATCAACACCAAAATTATATCTTGATGAATTTTATCATTCAATAACAAGTATTAACAATCAACACCAAAATTATATCTTGGTGAATTTTATCATTCAATAACAAGTATTAACAATCAACACCAAAATTATATCTTGGTGAATCTTATCATTCAATAACAAGTATTAACAATCAACACCGAAATTATATCTTGGTGAATTTTATCATTCAATAACAAGTATTAACAATCAACACCAAAATTATATCTTGATGAATTTTATCATTCAATAACAAGTATTAACAATCAACACCAAAATTATATCTTGGTGAATCTTATCATTCAATAACAAGTATTAACAATCAACACCAAAATTATATCTTGGTGAATCTTATCATTCAATAACAAGTATTAACAATCAACACCGAAATTATATCTTGGTGAATTTTATCATTCAATAACAAGTATTAACAATCAACACCAAAATTATATCTTGGTGAATTTTATCATTCAATAACAAGTATTAACAATCAACACCAAAATTATATCTTGGTGAATTTTATCATTCAATAACAAGTATTAACAATCAACACCAAAATTATATCTTGGTGAATCTTATCATTCAATAACAAGTATTAACAATCAACACCAAAATTATATCTTGGTGAATTTTATCATTCAATAACAAGTATTAACAATCAACACCAAAATTATATCTTGGTGAATTTTATCATTCAATAACAAGTATTAACAATCAACACCAAAATTATATCTTGGTGAATCTTATCATTCAATAACAAGTATTAACAATCAACACCGAAATTATATCTTGGTGAATCTTATCATTCAATAACAAGTATTATCAATCAACACCGAAATTATATCTTGGTGAATCTTATCATTCAATAACAAGTATTATCAATCAACACCGAAATTATATCTTGGTGAATCTTATCATTCAATAACAAGTATTAACAATCAACACCGAAATTATATCTTGGTGAATCTTATCATTCAATAACAAGTATTATCAATCAACACCAAAATTATATCTTGGTGAATCTTATCATTCAATAACAAGTATTATCAATCAACACCAAAATTATATCTTGGTGAATCTTATCATTCAATAACAAGTATTATCAATCAACACCAAAATTATGTCTTGGGGAATCTTATCATTCAATAACAAGTATTAACAATCAACACCGAAATTATATCTTGGGGAATCTTATCATTCAATAACAAGTATTAACAATCAACACCAAAATTATATCTTGGGGAATCTTATCATTCAATAACAAGTATTAACAATCAACACCAAAATTATATCTTGGGGAATTTTATCATTCAATAACAAGTATTAACAATCAACACCAAAATTATATCTTGGGGAATTTTATCATAGAATAACAAGCCTTAACAAACAGCACTAATAATTAGATGTTGGTATACTTTATCACTAAACAGCAAATTACATGTTGATGAATTCTATCATTGAAAAACAAGTATAAACAAATACAAAATTTACATTTAAATTTGTTCATTCCATTCATTGAATTTCTAAACTAATCTCTCACTCAAAAGCTCTAAAAAAACAAACAAAAATATATTGAAAATACATATTCCATCTTAAAAAATAATCCTAACTGTAAATAACATATTGAATGTTCTTTAGTTAAAATATTGTGCGTCTTCAAGTTTTAAAATGTTCAGTGTATTTAACATATTTCTCCGAGTAAATTTCAACCAGACAATTTCAAAAGTTAAATATTCATTGTTACCATTTTTTGATGTATAATGATGCTAAATTATTTTGTTTTACTCTACTTCCAAAACATTCCAAATTTTAACATATTTCAGTTTTTTTTTAACGTAGTTTATCTTTCAGTGTAAAATGTGAAATTATATTTTAAATAGGAGTCGCCTCCTAGTGGCACAGCAGGATGTATTCGGACTTACAGTGCTAGAAACCGGGTTTCGATACTCTTCATGGGCAGAGAACAGGTAGTCCATTGTGTAGCTTTGTGCTTAATTACAAAACAACGAACAAAGTTGGACTTGAAGATGTTTCATGATATGAGTAAAAATGTTGTGTGTGTGTTTTCTTGTACGAAAGCCACATCAGGAATCGAACCTCTGATTTTAGCGTTGTAAATCCGTAGACTTATTGTTGTATCAGTAAAAATCAACGCTGAAGAAAGTGTAACACCTCTTTGTCGTTTTAGCTACCTTCTCTCAGCACCATGAGGAATCGAACGTCGGGTTTTAGCGGTGTGAGTCATCACATTTACCGATGACCCACAATGGGTGTTATGTAAAAACATTTGACGACCAATAATAAAAAGGAAAGTTTAACTTTTGGAATTATTTTTGATTATTATTTTTTCGATTTAGTTCTATAAAAAGTACTGAACATAACATAAAGTAGTGCACCACTGATAATTGCTTTTATCATACACTAAAATACACTGTTTTTGTAGTTTGTGTTGTATGTGTCACTTTTCTTTCAACCAGTGATTCAGATAAAATTATTTTTACATTTTGTTTGTTTCTTTACGGCGAGCTACGAAATTAAAAACTTGTTTCATAGGATATTTATTTTAAAATTCTGTACAAGTATTTCCGGCAATGCATTTAATAATTTAGCTAATTAGCTAAATTAATTAAATGTATTAGTGAAATGAATTAATGAGGTCGTCGTATTTGGGAAAATAACCGGTAAGATATCGTTAATACATTAATTAAACCAATCAAAAATAATATTTCTTTCCGCACAGATTCATGCAGCTGCTGTCGTCACACGTGCGTGCACGTGGTGATATATGGAAATTACCTCTTTCTCTTTCCTTTTTTTTTTTCCTTATTGGTCTCCGTTGCATCATGATTGGTTACATTCTATTCCGTACATGTAATTATAAAAAATACATTTGGTAGTGCAGAGAGTTCTCCACTAGGTGCCAATATCTACTGTTTACGCTTCGTGTGTTGTGATACAAACGTCGGCCATTGAGATTTTCTTATCCTAAGAGGATTATGGGTATGATGTCACAGTGATGCTTACGTAATCAATTTATGCGTTGCTCCCTCTCTTGGCTAATTGAAGAACGAAGGCTATTTGCGCACGTGTCGTACAGAATAAGAGTACATTATTTTGTTTTTCATAATATTATCATCCAAATTTAAATAAATTTTACATTTCCAAGTGGTTATGTTTCACTAAAGAATAACTTAACATATTTTTATAATATTCTCAAACTTTTAGAGTGCCTTAGCTCGTAATTAACCATATTACGATAAAATTACAATTTCAAAGAATTCAGTTATTAAAAGGTATAGTAATAACTAAAGTATTATTCGTGAGAATATACTATAATAAAGTTTTAATATTAAATAAACACAATTTTAGTAACTGCGTATTAAAATCATCGAAAATGTTATTTTACTAAAACCTTAAAAGTATTTAAGTGTTTGGAAAAAATAAATCATAGCTAAGTTTGACATTATATCGATTTTAGTAGACATTCGATTGGTTTAGGCTGGTTTCTCCGCAAGTCATCATGGCCGCCACATAAACACGGGAAGATTCTGCTTGATCGATCGTTTTCTAATTCGCTATGCAAGATATTCCGTATACTTTTGCCTCGCCTTCTTTACTTGATTGGTCACATCAGGAAAGGCGGAGCTTAAAGGCTTCGTAAGCCACGCGTCAGGGAAGAAATGATTTGTTGGTCAGAGGTCTTTGTTACTGGAATACAAAGCGCACTAACCCCTCCTTAACTGATCTTAAATGCAGAGCTGCGACAGGTATATTAGCCAATGAGAAAGCCTGAAGATGTATTATGTTTGCTTTATTATTTTGAGGTTATTAGAACTCACCTTCCTCATCTGAGAGAAATCATAAATCGCCGTTTTCTATTCGTGTGCAATGTATATGTAGCGGTAAAATGGCCGACTAATAAGATGTTTGATAACACTGAAAATAGCCTTCGTAGGTCGTTCGTAAAATATGTTACACGTCACTTTAAAATTTAGGTATATTCTTTTATCGCGAGAATAAAAAAAAATGTTTTTCGCACTCTCACAGTATATTTACCAAAGATTTGTGGCTTAAGGTTAACTAACGTTGAAATTTATAATTTTTTTCCAAGAGTTATACTCTTTATAAAATCCAGCCGAATGGATAAGCAAACATAGCGACGAGGTATGTCTGACGATCTATTATTTTAATTTTTCAACATCTTGTTTTAATTAGTGTATTATTCGCTATAAACAGAGAAAAAGTCTATTTTAATCTAAACTGTTCGTTTATCACCAAAATATTTTACCAAACTAATCCTGAAACAACTGGTAGTATTAATAGTTTTTATTTATTTATAATATAAAAAGATGTACAGCTCCGAATAAAAGTTTGGCTCGACTGGTCCCGCCCTCTACAGTCAAAATATTAATTGGCACTTTTTGTTATAACGATAAGTGTTCAAACACAGCAAATTTTTTTCTCTAAACCTCCGCTTATGTGATAACTTGAAATATTCAGAAAATATAAAACAGTTAAAGAAAAGAGAATTATGGAATTATAAACTTAAAATAATCTGTATTAGCTGGTACCTCCCCAATACATTAAACTTGTGTCACTATTTTACAGTATACGTATAACCTGCGAACCCAGTCATTTTGTTCCTATATATCAGTTATACATAACACCTCCAGGTACAATGATTGTTTTTAGTTGATGCTTGTATTTGTTTTTTTAGAATTAGGTTCATTTTCTTTTCCTTATCATTCCACATATTAGACAAGCCGATGAATTTATTATATGTATAAAAGTGAAAATAACTTAACATGAAATCTTCATTGAAAATATAATATCGGCATACAATTTAACGAAGACTCACACACACATTTCATTCATCTTTGTACCTATAAGTGTATTAGTTAAATTGTAATAAATTCTAGTGAAAATATAGCCGTATAGAATAGGCCTAACACTCATTTACTTTCTGGAATGCACGGTGAAAATATAGCCGTATAGAATAGGCCTAACACTCGTTTATTTTCTGCAATGCATACTGGTGTTAAAACAAAACGTTATAATGCTAGCAGTGAACGTTTCTTTTGTTATATTTCTTTAATTCTTCATTTGAAACTTTGTATTATCATGTATGGTTTGTTTTTTAGTGCAACACTCTCAAATAAGCTGTAAAACGAAACGTTCAGTGTCCAGTTAAAGAAAGCTAACCGATTTGGTGTTGTGAAGTCGTTTGTTGCTAGTACTAGGATTAAAGCTATTTGTTGCTAGTACTAGGATTAAAACTATTTCGTAACGTAGTTTACAAATTAATAAAAACAGTGTTTCTAAAACAAAGTTACTAGAAATAACTAACGCGTTGGCTGCCATGTGATAAATTAGGTATAAGTAAAACTAAACATTCAAAAGGTCCCGAAAAGCAGTTACAATGTCCTAAACATATATGTCACAAGAAAAGTTGACTTTTAAAACATAATTGTCTGTGACTATCCGGTGTGCCACGCGGTTCATAAATAGAAGTCGGTTGTGACCTACTGGTGGGGCACATGGCAGCCAACGTGTTAAAACCGTGGACCTAAAACCAGAATATGAATACAGTTAGTTAATAAAGGTACAGTTAGTTTCTACATAGTTGCGTATTTATAAGCCTTTATTGTGGTCTTTATTGTTGCTAAAGCAACGTAAACCTCTTTTCCTATTCTATACACTTTATTAAACTTCAGAGATTGGATTGTATGTTTCTATTTTGTTGCGTAACACTATTACAACGCGATATATTTATAAAGTGTCGCTATTGTTGCCAATTGTGTATTCTTTCTTCGTTTTCATTGGTAGTTGTGGGTCCAAATTTTCATAGTTGTGTGTTATTCTTAAAGCTTCACTACTGCTAATAGTTTTCGGTAGTAAGTAACACCGCTGTATGTTGTTCTTCAAGCTTTATTATTGTTGGTGAAATAGAAGTTTTATTGTTGGTAGCTATAAATATAAATATTAAACGTATTAAGTAACACCGCTGTATGTTGTTCTTGAAGCTTTATTATTGTTGGTGAAATAGAAGTTTTATTGTTGGTAGCTATAAATATAAATATTAAACGTATTAAGTAACACCGCTGTATGTTGTTCTTGAAGCTTTATTATTGTTGGTGAAATAGAAGTTTTATTGTTGGTAGCTATAAATATAAATATTAAACGTATTAAGTAACACCGCTGTATGTTGTTCTTGAAGCTTTATTATTGTTGGTGAAATAGAAGTTTTATTGTTGGTAGCTATAAATATAAATATTAAACGTATTAAGTAACACCGTTGCATGTTGTTCTTGAAGCTTTATTATTGTTGGTGAAATTGAAGTTTTATTGTTGGTAGCTATAAATATAAATATTAAACGTATTAAGTAACACCGCTGTATGTTGTTCTTGAAGCTTTATTATTGTTGGTGAAATAGAAGTTTTATTGTTGGTAGCTATAAATATAAATATTAAACGTATTAAGTAACACTGTTGTATGTTGTTCTTGAAGCTTTATTATTGTTGGTGAAATAGAAGTTTTATTGTTGGTAGCTATAAATATAAATATTAAACGTATTAAGTAACACTGTTGTATGTTGTTCTTGAAGCTTTATTATTGTTGGTGAAATAGAAGTTTTATTGTTGGTAGCTATAAATGTAAATATTAAACGTATTAAGTAACACTGTTGTATGTTGTTCTTGAAGCTTTATTATTGTTGGTGAAATAGAAGTTTTATTGTTGGTAGCTATAAATATAAATATTAAACGTATTAAGTAACACCGCTGTATGTTGTTCTTCAAGCTTTATTATTGTTGGTGAAATAGAAGTTTTATTGTTGGTAGCTATAAATATAAATATTAAACGTATTAAGTAACACCGCTGTATGTTGTTCTTGAAGCTTTATTATTGTTGGTGAAATAGAAGTTTTATTGTTGGTAGCTATAAATATAAATATTAAACGTATTAAGTAACACTGTTGTATGTTGTTCTTGAAGCTTTATTATTGTTGGTGAAATAGAAGTTTTATTGTTGGTAGCTATAAATGTAAATATTAAACGTATTAAGTAACACTGTTGTATGTTGTTCTTGAAGCTTTATTATTGTTGGTGAAATAGAAGTTTTATTGTTGGTAGCTATAAATATAAATATTAAACGTATTAAGTAACACCGCTGTATGTTGTTCTTCAAGCTTTATTATTGTTGGTGAAATAGAAGTTTTATTGTTGGTAGCTATAAATATAAATATTAAACGTATTAAGTAACACCGCTGTATGTTGTTCTTGAAGCTTTATTATTGTTGGTGAAATAGAAGTTTTATTGTTGGTAGCTATAAATATAAATATTAAACGTATTAAGTAACACCGCTGTATGTTGTTCTTGAAGCTTTATTATTGTTGGTGAAATAGAAGTTTTATTGTTGGTAGCTATAAATATAAATATTAAACGCATTAAGTAACACCGCTGTATGTTGTTCTTGAAGCTTTATTATTGTTGGTGAAATAGAAGTTTTATTGTTGGTAGCTATAAATGTAAATATTAAACGTATTAAGTAACACCGCTGTATGTTGTTCTTGAAGCTTTATTATTGTTGGTGAAATAGAAGTTTTATTGTTGGTAGCTATAAATGTAAATATTAAACGTATTAAGTAACACCGCTGTATGTTGTTCTTGAAGCTTTATTATTGTTGGTGAAATAGAAGTTTTATTGTTGGTAGCTATAAATATAAATATTAAACGTATTAAGTAACACCGTTGCATGTTGTTCTTGAAGCTTTATTATTGTTGGTGAAATTGAAGTTTTATTGTTGGTAGCTATAAATATAAATATTAAACGTATTAAGTAACACCGCTGTATGTTGTTCTTGAAGCTTTATTATTGTTGGTGAAATAGAAGTTTTATTGTTGGTAGCTATAAATATAAATATTAAACGTATTAAGTAACACCGCTGTATGTTGTTCTTGAAGCTTTATTATTGTTGGTGAAATAGAAGTTTTATTGTTGGTAGCTATAAATATAAATATTAAACGTATTAAGTAACACTGTTGTATGTTGTTCTTGAAGCTTTATTATTGTTGGTGAAATAGAAGTTTTATTGTTGGTAGCTATAAATATAAATATTAAACGTATTAAGTAACACCGTTGCATGTTGTTCTTGAAGCTTTATTATTGTTGGTGAAATTGAAGTTTTATTGTTGGTAGCTATAAATATAAATATTAAACGTATTAAGTAACACCGCTGTATGTTGTTCTTGAAGCTTTATTATTGTTGGTGAAATAGAAGTTTTATTGTTGGTAGCTATAAATATAAATATTAAACGTATTAAGTAACACCGCTGTATGTTGTTCTTGAAGCTTTATTATTGTTGGTGAAATGGAAGTTTTATTGTTGGTAGCTATAAATATAAATATTAAACGTATTAAGTAACACTGTTGTATGTTGTTCTTGAAGCTTTATTATTGTTGGTGAAATTGAAGTTTTATTGTTGGTAGCTATAAATATAAATATTAAACGTATTAAGTAACACCGTTGTATGTTGTTCTTGAAGCTTTATTATTGTTGGTGAAATAGAAGTTTTATTGTTGGTAGCTATAAATGTAAATATTAAACGTATTAAGTAACACTGTTGTATGTTGTTCTTGAAGCTTTATTATTGTTGGTGAAATAGAAGTTTTATTGTTGGTAGCTATAAATATAAATATTAAACGTATTAAGTAACACCGTTGCATGTTGTTCTTGAAGCTTTATTATTGTTGGTGAAATTGAAGTTTTATTGTTGGTAGCTATAAATATAAATATTAAACGTATTAAGTAACACCGCTGTATGTTGTTCTTGAAGCTTTATTATTGTTGGTGAAATAGAAGTTTTATTGTTGGTAGCTATAAATATAAATATTAAACGTATTAAGTAACACCGTTGCATGTTGTTCTTGAAGCTTTATTATTGTTGGTGAAATTGAAGTTTTATTGTTGGTAGCTATAAATATAAATATTAAACGTATTAAGTAACACCGCTGTATGTTGTTCTTGAAGCTTTATTATTGTTGGTGAAATAGAAGTTTTATTGTTGGTAGCTATAAATATAAATATTAAACGTATTAAGTAACACCGCTGTATGTTGTTCTTGAAGCTTTATTATTGTTGGTGAAATAGAAGTTTTATTGTTGGTAGCTATAAATATAAATATTAAACGTATTAAGTAACACTGTTGTATGTTGTTCTTGAAGCTTTATTATTGTTGGTGAAATTGAAGTTTTATTGTTGGTAGCTATAAATATAAATATTAAACGTATTAAGTAACACCGTTGTATGTTGTTCTTGAAGCTTTATTATTGTTGGTGAAATAGAAGTTTTATTGTTGGTAGCTATAAATATAAATATTAAACGTATTAAGTAACACTGTTGTATGTTGTTCTTGAAGCTTTATTATTGTTGGTGAAATAGAAGTTTTATTGTTGGTAGCTATAAATGTAAATATTAAACGTATTAAGTAACACTGTTGTATGTTGTTCTTGAAGCTTTATTATTGTTGGTGAAATAGAAGTTTTATTGTTGGTAGCTATAAATATAAATATTAAACGTATTAAGTAACACCGTTGCATGTTATTCTTTAAGCTTTATTATTGTTGGTAACTATAAATATTAAAGGTAGTAAGTTGTTACACGGCTGCGTGTATGTTCCTAAAGCTTCACTGTTGTTGATACTTTATGTTTCAAATTCATATAATTATATGTTATTTATAAATCTTCATTGTTAGTTATGTGTAGAAGTTTCTGTAATTGCGTGCTGTTTCTAAAGCTTCATTATTGTTTAGAGTGATGAGTAGAGTTTAGAGTGGTTAGTAGAGTTTAGAGCGGTGAGTAGAGTTTAGAGTGGTGAGTAGAGTTTAGAGTGGTGAGTAGAGTTTAGAGTGGTAAGTAGAGTTTAGAGTGGTGAGTAGAGTTTAGAGTAGTCAGTAGAGTTTAGAGCGGTGAGTAGAGTTTAGAGTGGTGAATAGAGTTTAGAGTGGTGAGTAGAAATCTCCAATACTGTCGTTTTTGTTCCTGAAGCTTCACTATCATTGCTAGTTTTGCGTAGTTTCTAAATTTTCGTTATTATTGCTGGTTGTGGGCACACATTTCAATTGTTAGTGGTCTATAATACAGATATTAATTGTATATTGTTCCTAAAGTGTTTTTAAGTTTATTTTTCATCCAGAATCTTAAAATTTCTATCACCATTACTACTCGAATGTGTAAGCGACTTCATTTTTGTTATTTGATCCAAGGTACGTTATTATTGGTAACTGTATGTATATTTATATATTAAATGTAGTGAGTCATTCCTAGAATGTTTAGAAGTTTTATTGTTGGTAGTTGTAGGTATAAACATTAAATGTGGTTGGTTGTTACTGGTGTCTAGAAGTTATATTATTGGTAGCTCTTTGTGTAAATATTAAATATAGTTGTTTGTTACAAGAATGTCTAAAATTTGTATTATTAATATCTGTAAGTATAAACATTAAATGTGGTTGGTTGTTACTGGTGTCTAGAAGTTATATTATTGGTAGCTCTTTGTGTAAATATTAAATATAGTTGTTTGTTACAAGAATGTATAAAATTTGTATTATTAATATCTGTAAGTATAAACATTAAACGTGGTTGGTTGTTACTGGTGTCTAGAAGTTATATTATTGGTAGCTCTTTGTGTAACTATTAAATATAGTTGTTTGTTACAAGAATGTTTAAAATTTGTATTATTAATATCTGTAAGTATAAACATTAAATGTGGTTGGTTGTTACTGGTGTCTAGAAGTTATATTATTGGTAGCTCTTTGTGTAAATATTAAATATAGTTGTTTGTTACAAGAATGTCTAAAATTTGTATTATTAATATCTGTAAGTATAAACATTAAATGTGGTTAGTTACAACTGGAGTGTGACAAAGTTTTATTGGAGTGCTAGTAACTACAAGTTGTTTGATGCTATTTACTACAAGTTATTGTTTGATACTTTACGATTACGTTGCTATCACTAGTTGGAACATGTATTTATGTTTGTTATAATAACGTGAGATCATCACTGAAGGTGTATTAAAGACCATGATTATAATTAGTTAAGAACTGTGTTTATTGGAATAACGTTTTATTGTTCTTGCTTGATAATTGGTTTTGTTTCTGTTATCATTGTTATCAAACTGCTGTTTTGTCATTGTGTAAGTTGTTATATGCTATTTACTGCAAGTTGTTTGATTCTATTAGCTACAAGTTGTTGTTTGATGCTATTGATTGTAAGTTGTTTTTGATGCTGTTATTGCTTTAACTTGTTGTTTGATGCTACTGACCATAAGTTGTTGTTTGATGCTGTTGATTGTAAGTTGTTTTTGATGCTGTTGAGTACAAGTTGTTGTTTGATGCTGTTTAGTACAAGTTGTTGTTTGATGTTGTTGAATACAAGTTGTTGTTTGATGCTGTTGAATACAAGTTGTTGTTTGATGTTGTTGAATACAAGTTGTTGTTTGATGCTGTTGAATACAAGTTGTTGTTTGATGCTGTTGAATACAAGTTGTTGTTTGATGTTGTTGAATACAAGTTGTTGTTTGATGCTGTTGAATACAAGTTGTTGTTTGATGTTGTTGAATACAAGTTGTTGTTTGATGCTGTTGAATACAAGTTGTTGTTTGATGTTGTTGAATACAAGTTGTTGTTTGATGTTGTTGAATACAAGTTGTTGTTTGATGTTGTTGAGTACAATTTAACTTCTTTCTGTAAACATGGATTTACCAGAACGTAATATCAATTAAGATTTAAACAGCTTAACCCTAACTGTCAATAGTTTATTCATTTCGATTCTAAACGTTTCGTAGATTTCTCTCTCTAAAAGAGATGAAATTCTAAGCTGGCATACAGTGATTATACATAATAGCTTCTAAAATTATGAATTAGATAGGAAAGTTGTGTAAGAACTTAAACGTTCTCTTTGAGAAAACAAGTTAAAAATGTATTTAGAAGAGGAGAAATGCATAACTCTCACCTAACATTACCCAAACTATTTCAGAGATTACAATACTTTGAAATTATTTTACTTTCGCAATATAAGTGGTATTGTTAGTTTGAACCGCTGGAACTTTGAATTTACGTAGTTTCTGAAAGAAAACACAACGGGGTCTTTGAATAATTACCTTAGAACTTATGCCTCTCACATGTTAGTCAAAATATACTTGCATATGACACTATATGTAATAACGTCGAAACGTTCGGATGTAATAATTTGTTATAACACAGTAAGTGCAGGTAATGACGCGATTTAAAAACAAACAGGTATTCACAAATAGTCGAATTAAACAGAAGTGTACAGTTGATGCATGAGTTTTGGTTTGTTTGTTTTATTGCGAAAGAAATAGTCCTAACAGGACTGAAAACGCATGACTAACTCTTGCTTGTCTTTCTGCAGAAAAAGTCTCTAAAATACATCTGTATACTAAAAACTTGAATTTGATGTTTATCGTTATTTGCTTAAAACTCTATTGAAGTAATTGCACGTGAAAGTATAAGACGTGGTGTGTCAAAAAATACATCAAAGACGTCATGTGATTTCGATACAAAACACTAACTTGGAATATCGTCATGTGATATGTAGTTAGATAAAGTTCAAGCTGATAATGACAAGAAACATTATTTGTATAGACTGTTCATATAGTTCGATTAACCTGTCGCAAAACGTTAGTAAGACTTTCTAAACAGTTCTTAAAAAGGTTGGACTTATCTATTAACTTAATTGCTTATTAACGTTGTCAAAGTACTTTAGTTTTTTAAGCCTAAAAAGTATACATAACGAAAACGTATTTAATATACACAGCTATCTTCACTTATTTCATGGTTTGTGTATTTAATATTATACAGCTTAAAACCTAAACGAGACAGAAAAAAACAACCCAAACATAAAGTTCATTTACTGTCTATGGCTGTTCAGTTGCGATACTGTAAATAGGTTAATGTGTACGATATTCTATAGCTTAAAACATGAACAATACATTAACAGAAACTCAAACATGAAGCTCTTTCACTGCGTATCATTCATTGTTCAGTTGTGATACTGTAAATAGGTTAATGTGTACGATATTCTATAGCTTAAAACATGAACAGTACATTAACAGAAACTCAAACATGAAGCTCTTTCACTGCGTATCATTCATTGTTCAGTTGTGATACTGTAAATAGGTTAATGTGTACGATATTCTATAGCTTAAAACATGAACAATACATTAACAGAAACTCAAACATGAAGCTCTTTCACTGCGTACCATTCATTGTTCAGTTGCGATACTGTAAATCGGTTAGTGTTGCTACTTTTCATTGTGTTATTGTAATCGGAATGAAGTTAAGATCGGATTTCTTATTTCAACGACAGAAAGCATTCGATCAAAGAGAAAAGTGTGGCCTATTAAGTTAAAAATACACTAGTAGCTATCAAATATTATTCGTTTCGGAGTGCAAGCGCCAAACTATTAACACTGAGCCTAAAACATTAATTCTATTTCTTAATATTACTTACGTCTCATTTGCTGCGAAGATCGAACAATTCTTGTCATTTGCAGTGCGTATCTCCTTGGAGATATGAAGAACAGAAAATAAAGACATAAACAGAGAAAAAAAAATACAGGGAGCTAGAAAGTGAAAAAAGACGTACATAGGGTACCCAGTTTGTTTTTGGCATGTGTCATGGAACAACAGCAATTAACTTGAGAACCCAGATAACAGCTTTGGCCAGTCAAGTAAACAACCGACCACACCTTGAAGTTAAATGGTACAATTACCCTTACTTCAAGAACAATCTCTTACTTAGGCAAACCCCCGCTAGTACAGCGGTATGTTTACGAATTTACAACGCGCTAAAATCAAGGGTTCGATTCCATTGGGTGGACTCAGCAGATAGCCCGATGTGGCTTTGCAATAAAAAAACACACGCACACTTAGGCAAATGTAATCTCAGGATCGGCTTTTATTTGGTTGTTTTTTTAAGGGGCACCCATGTTTTTTATTTGAATGTTATGATAGGTATTGATGTGTGTTTTTTTTCTTTTCATGACCCAGTTGTTTAATTATGTTACTCTTTCGAATACATATAACAGCTCTAATAGTGTAGTATTTTGTGGACTATTTGTGTGTGAGTTAAGTATTGGTTGAATAGGCTAAACCATCTTATGTTTGATGTTGACAGACGTCTTAATCACTCTAATAATCTATAGTAATAGTAAAGTGTGTGGTTTTATAAAATAGGGTTCAGGTCCAGGAGATTATTATATTGAGGTTTTCAAAATGTTTCAAATTCTCTACCCTCAAAATCGATACTACATTAACGGCTTTGAATAATCCAGCACAAAATACATTCAAATAATTGATAAAGCTCTAAATACATTCGATAATCGATAATGCACTAAAAACCTTTCAAGGTATGTGGTATGTGTGATATACGCACTAAATACTTTTAATAATCTATACAACACTGACGATTTTCTACAGCGGTATGTCTCCGGATTTACAACGCTAAAATCAGGGGTTCGATTCCCCTCGGTGGGCTGAGCAGATAGCCCTTTGTGGCTTTGCTATATGAAAACAAACAAACAAACAAACAAACAAACGGACGACTTTCAACAATCGAAAAAACACTACATACTTTCAATAATAAATAAAACAATAAAGATTTCAATGCATGTTTTTCAGTGTTCGCTCTTATTGTGTGAAAAGTCCTGCATAGAAACAAAGAGTACAATGTTAATTTCAGAACTGAGGGAAAATAAATAAACAAAGACGGTTCTACGTTTCACAAACGCTTTGTCTCTTCACTTATTAACCACCATAGTTTCACCGGTAATAGCAGTTAATAAATAGAATATTCGTAAAACATGTAGCTGTCTTTGTTTTGTACGGTATTAATTATATAATATTAATTTATTCGAAATTACAAGTCAAGCAGCTTTATGGACACCCAGTATTTACAAAACACATGTTTTAAAGTTCAAAAATTCAAACAAATTGTCTAATTAAACAGAAGTGTATAGTCAACATACGAGTTCCAGCACCTTACGAACTAGAATATTTCTGAAGATATAAATCTTTGTGAAAAAGAAATAAACTTTAAATTTATTCAAACCGATAAAGCTGAAACATTAGAGTTAAATCTAAGCTGTTTTTAATGTGCATGCAATGCATGCATTCATCAAGTGTTAAATCGCTTTGCATTACAAATTGTTATACCTTATGTATCAGCCCCCCTCAGTGGCACAGCGGATTGTTTGCGGACTCACACTGTTAGAAACTAGTTTTGATAATCGTGGTGGGCAGTTCACAGATAGCCCATTATGTAACTTTCTGCTTGATTTCAAATAGTCAATCAATCAACCTATATACAATCATTTCTTACTCGTACTGTGTGCTTATGTTCGAAACTCAGTGTGAATACTTAGTTTTGTTTAAATAAGCTGTTTATCATTGACATGTTAACACACATTTACACCAATCTTTTACACATTCTGTAATAAGCCGTTTATTACTGAACCTGTTAACACACATTTACACCAGTTTTTTACAGATTCTATAAAAGGTTGTTTATCATAAACCTCTGAGACAAACGAACACGTGAGAGGTAAAATATAAATTTGGCAACAGTGTGTGAAAACTTTATTTTAATAGATATACATATATAAGGAGATTAGTGTTTGTTTGTTTTTGAATTTCGCGCAAAGCTACTAGCCGTCCCTAATTCAGCAGTGTCAGACTAGAGGGAAGGTAGCTATCACCACCCACCGCCAACTCTTGGGCTACTCTTTTACAAGGATATTAGTAAAGCATAATTGCTTTGCTTTATATATATATATATATTGTTTTTCTTTCGCCCCTTCTGTTGTCTTCACTGTATAAAATCAAATATATTGTGTTTTCTAAAGTATTGTAACTACTTCAGAGCAAAACTGGTTCTCAATACGAACACTCAAAAATATTATAATAATGCCATCTATAAGTAAAGTAAAACACACCAAATAATGTAATACCATCTATAAGTAAAGTAAAACACATCAAATAATGTAATACCATCTATAAGTAAAGTAAAACACACCAAATGATGTAATACCATCTATAAGTAAAGTAAAACACACCAAATAATGTAATACCATCTATAAGTAAAGTAAAACACACCAAATAATGTAATACCATCTATAAGTAAAGTAAAACACACCAAATAATGTAATACCATCTATAAGTAAAGTAAAACACACCAAATGATGTAATACCATCTATAAGTAAAGTAAAACACACCAAATGATGTAATACCATCTATAAGTAAAGGAAAACACACCAAATGATGTAATACCATCTATAAGTAAAGGAAAACACACCAAATGATGTAATACCATCTATAAGTAAAGTAAAACACACCAAATGATGTAATACCATCTATAAGTAAAGGAAAACACACCAAATGATGTAATACCATCTATAAGTAAAGTAAAACACACCAAATGATGTAATACCATCTATAAGTAAAGGGAAACACACCCAATGCTATAATACCATATATAAGTCAACCATAACACCAAATACTATGAATAGGATAAACACAACCAATGTTATAAGACCATCTGTAATAAGGAGAACGCGTCTGACGTTATGATACCAAATATAAGTACAGCTTCTACTGTATGTTATTTAAACACAGGAGGAACGTGTTCAGTGTAAGGTACTGAGGTACTATCTGCCGTTTCGTTTCCATTAGCTCTTAAAATTTTACAAACATACGTAATGAAGGGCACTGGATTATCTTTTGCCAAGTTAATTACTTTTGTAGACGAAGCAACTTTGGAACCACAGACAAATTGCCAAAGTTTCATCAGCGTCAATGAAAAGTAAAGTCACAGAGACACTGTGAATTAATTCTTGTTGTAACGCTTGGTGTGTCTCTTATGACTTTAGTGAAGACAACGATTTATTGAGCAATTTGGTACAGAACTAATCACTTGCTCGCTCATTGCCAGCAGGCGCTGTGAGCAAGCCTTTCATTTGCTAAAATCAGAGTACCATGTGCCTTCGATTTCCTTAGGGTGATGTGGATTTCATTGAAAGCAGCGATCACATTAATCGAAAGGGGGAAAAAATCGCTTTAATTTGCATCAACTCGTAATGTTAACGAGAATTTTCTGGCAATCTATTCTCAAAGTTTCTCTGATTGTTTTATGATAAAACCAGACAGCGTAAAACGTTATATCACCTTACTGAACGGCTCACTTACTTCGTATAGTACATAGAATATATCACGGAGGCTCAGAAAATTACTTTAAAAAAAAAGCAGATACCGAAGTGTAATGCAAGTTTGTAAATTGAATATATTTTACCACAGCACTCAATTCATCATACGAAAAACATAAAGATGTTGTCTGAAAAAACGAAAAACATAAAGATGTTGTCTGAAAAAAACAACAACATTTTAATTATAGTACATTAATTAACAAACATTGTGTCTTCTTTTAATAAACAGGCGTCGTATAGCACCTATGAACCACTTATCTAAAAAGAATTAGTTTTGTATTTTGATTAAAATATTCTGTTGCTAAAATATTATAGAAACGCCGTAAAGACTTACGGTTCGTACGTCATTCACGAATAATCCGTTAGGGTTTAACTATTATTACGGTTGCAAAATAACAACACTTTGAATGTAACTTGATCTAGAAATAAGTACGGTATTGCTGTAGTTCCACACTATCTAGTTTCCTTTATTTTTTATCTTAGTCATGTCTAAGTGGATGAATTAACCCAATGGCGACAATTGTTCTGATTGTTCTTACGACAACCAATTTATCATAAAAAAGTATACATTGTATTAATCAAGAAATCTTCTGTGAACTTGTAGGAAGGGTCAACTGGTAAAAATATATTGTTGGTCTCAAGACAAAAGATACATCAACACAGTAGGTGGCGCGTGTTTTGGAGTTTAATATATCATAGAAAAACGTACGATTTTCTATGCTGTATTAACATCTAAGAATGGCTGTTAATTCATCCAGCAGCCATTGGTGGCGCTGAGAGCTCTAACTTATTCTGTTGTCACGTGCTCATTCCCTGGAAAAACAAAAGTAACATAACACTCTGTGATAAATTGATATTACACAGTCATTAAAATACGATATCATTTGGAAACAAAACGATGTCCTATGTACACGCGGTGATAGTGTTCCTCAGGCTAAAAACAACAAACTAAAGATTTATTGGAAGCAAATATCAAACATGGATCACCAAATG